>NC_041392.1:624513708-624698509 GCF_002162155.2 Triticum dicoccoides
GAGGGGCATAGTTATACTAACACATCTTCCTTGTATGGACTTGCCCCCATTAACTATCATTAGGGGTGTGTGGGCGTGTGTGGGGGTAACATAATAACTGCACTGCGCCTGTCAAACAAGCGCACTACCGCATTAGCGCGAGGCCGAGCCGAGGGGAGGGGGGGTCCCCCTCCCCCATCCCAGTGAGGCCGAGCCAGGAACGAGCCGTAGCAGGCGACGACGCGGCGTGCCGCGATGTCGCATGCGGAGGCGAGTCCATAACATAACTTGCCCCGCACCTCACCGAGGGGCATAGTTTTACCGACACATTTTCCTTGTATGGACTTGCCCACATTATCTTATGTTTTTAGGGGAAAAACCAACACCGCACCGAGGGGCATAGTTGTAACGACACATATTTTCTTGTATTGGACTTGCCCCCATTTTAGCTATCTTAGGGGTGTGTGGGTGCGTGTGGGGGGAATAGAATAACCACACGACGCCTGTCAAACAAGCACACTACCGCATTAGCGCGAGGCCGAGCCGGGAGGAGGGGGGTCGGGGCCCCCTCCCCCATCCCGGCGAGGCCGAGCCAGGAACGAGCCATAGTAGGCGATGACGCGGCGTGCCGCGGCGTCGCATGCGGAGGCGAGGCCGTAACATGACTTGTCCCCATTATCTTATCTTTTTAGGGGAAAACCAACACTATTATGAAGTATTATTTCATTTGTACTTTTTTTGATAATTTTTATTGTACTGTTGTGAGTTATTATTTGTACTTTAGCCGTTTGTTTTCTCCCTCTATATTAATTTTTTATTTTATTTTATTTTTGTTATTATCTTTAGTAATTGCCTAGAGATAGTGGGCTTTGCCACGATTGTGGGCTTTAGCCGTCGGTTTTCTCCCACTCACCTTTTAACCTCCGCTCTCCCCCGTTCCGCTCCGCTCCCCTCCACAAATCGATTCCTTCTTCGTTCCCCTCCTCTTCTCTTCTCGCATAGAAGTTGCTTCTCCTGTTTCGCTGCGGGAGCATCGACCGGCGGGTTGAACCCCAAGGGTGGAGGTCTGGGTGCTCTGTTTGCTCCTTTTGCTCTGCCATTGACTGCCCTTGCATCCCCTTATGTACAGATTTTCCCTGTATTTCTAAGCTATTGCTCTCTTGCTGTCTCGGGATGGATTCGCTACGGTTCCTTTGCTCTTGAACGAGCGGTTTGCGATAGTGATACTAGATTCCATGGCGGATTTTGTGTTTGCTGGTAAGAGTTTTGCTTTGTATGGCGTGCTTCATTTCTGAAATTGGTTAGAGCCCTAATTTTTGTTCATGTGTCTTGCAAATCTGGTTCGGCAGATTTTAGGTCTGTAGATCTCAATGGGTACATCATCCAGTCCGGACAAGTTGAATGCAGGTAATTTTCCCTGTAATTTGGATGATGTTTTAACAAATCTGGTTTTTAGGTTGTATAGGTGTTGTGCTATCGACTTTATAAGTTGTATGTATTTTGATAGCTGTTAATTTTGCCCTGGAATGTGTGGTGTGTATAGTTTTTAGGTTGATGTGACTTGCTGATAGGTTGTAGTATTGATCACCGTGTGTAGTTTGAACTGTTGTCCTGGCATTTGAATAGTTTGTAGTAGTCAGTGAAGAACTACTATGATTTTTAAAGAGTTTTCATTTTGAAGTTTGTTGTGCCAATGGTGGGTTGATATTTGTTTTATTGGGCACACTTGTAGTGTTCATATAGTTGAACTGATTGCTTGTTCATGTACTTTTTTGCTGATTATGATGTTGTTGCAGATGTTGGAGTGCCGGTGCCTCCTGATTCTGACAAATCAGAACGCTTTCCAGATCTTGTGAATGTTATTTTTCAGACACCAAATCCTCTAGAAGAACTTGCGAGTGTTGCTGGTGTTTCCCTTATATTTACTCAGTCACAGAGTGTTGATTGTGTTGGTCCTGTTACTCAGGCTAAGGATGTTCCTATGCAGTTACATCCCAAGGATGAAAGGATAAGAAATAAGAAGTGTGATTTCCAGAGGAGAAAGGAGTTGCAACGAGGTCAAAAGGCTGCTTGCGTGCAACGAACTGATGAGGATGTTGCTCAAGCTTCTAAAGGTGTAGGTGATGAAGGTGGTGACGCGGCCTTTTCAACTATTGATGCTGGATCTCATGGAAGTGACATGCCTGTGAAGACAAACCTGATGCAGACTCGTTTGACGCAAGTGTTTACTCGTGATGTATTTAAGGAGAAGAAAGCTGTTTTGAAGAGGAGCATGTCAGATCAAAATCCTGATGCATCCTCGAGCACTCTCATATGCCAAAAATGAGGATATGTCTGTCCAACAATTCTTGGGCATCACCACCCCACATGAGGCGTTTCATTTACCACTCTCACCACAAGCACATGCAGAAATGAGACAGCTTCAGCTGGATGTTTCGGAGGTTCAACTCTCCAATGAGATTGACAAGTGGACATATGTTTGGAACACCAATCTCTTCTCTGCAAAACAATACTATACATTCTACTTCAGAGAAATTCAAGCACATGAATCTTTTGGATGGATTTGGAAATCTAAGTCAACCATGAAAATAAAAGTCTTCGGGTGACTGCTACTTTCTGACCGCCTCAAGACCAGGAATATGCTAAAGCGAAGGCATTACAATATTGGAGATGATCATGACTGCATTCTTTGTGGTTTACCAATTGAGGAGACGTTGGAACATCTCTTCTTTGAGTGCCACTTCAGCTCTGACTTCTGGTCTCACCTTGGCCTCTCGTGGCCTCTGGGCAGCACAAGACTGAACAACATCTCCAAAGCAAAACAAGACTGGAATAGGCCACTCTTTATGGAACTATTTTTGCTGGCGGCCTGGAGTATATGGAAGGAGCGCAACAACAAGCACTTTAGAAAGATCGTACCATCTAAAACTTCCTGGTTAAGTAGACTTAAGGCTGATTTTTCACTGCTCACCCATAGGGTTAGAGAGGAACACAAACAATACATTTCAATAATACTTGCATCCCTGTAAACTAGCACCTGCTTCCCATCCCCCAAAGGAGGATGGTTTGTAACTACAATGTACAGTTTCACTAACCTATATTAATATATAACACAGTGGGAGGTACTCCTACTGTTTCTGGTCAAAAAAATCCCGATGACACACAGAGGAGTAGCCCACGTGTGAAATCTAGTTCCCAACCTGGCAATAGCAAAGCTGATGGAGATAGTGTTGCTGTGAAGATTGGTCCAAGCACACTTGGTGGCCCCCTGTTCGTCGGAGTCCATGAGTTTTGACAAATAAGAAGCCTTCGCCGTCTCCTCTTCTAGACCGCTCTTTGTTTAAAGAAATTACGAAGCGTAAAGTTGCTCCTGCGAAGGTGAACAAAGGTGTGAAGAAGTGTGCTCGTGTCGAAGCTGAAGATGTTGTATCTGAAGAAGATGATATCAAAGTTGATTCCGAAGATGAATTTGCAGTGGTACGTGTTTGTACTGTATGTGACTTACTAGTTGTACTTGCAGTGATTTAATTGTGTCCGGGCTGGTATGCTGGCCAGGTGAGGCTGGTACTGATATTGTTTTAAGAGTTGAACTTGTGCAATCTTTTCTTTTTTCTACTTGCCTTCATATGCTTGTTTTGTTTTATATATTCATTTATTTAAGCTGTGGCTTCTTTATTTTCATTTACAGCCTCTTAGCGTTATGAGTCCAGTCAAGCCGGTGAGAGGCAATGCCGAAAAAGTTTCTTTGGATGAAGGTGCCCAATGACGATTGAACTTAACTATGTGATGTTCATTGGGAGAGGTTGATGCTTGTGCTAAATTGCTTGAGAGTCGCCATGTGGCTAGGGTTCATGCAGCTGGTTTTGGTTCTATCTTCAAGTGGAAGGTGAAGTCTAACATTTCTCGCCCTCTGATGGGAGCTTTGTACCCGAGGATAGATCCTCATACGATGACTCTTGACATGGGTGAGGCTAATAAGAAGCTTCCCATCACTATGATGGTATACATCAACTATTTGGGTTCCCTTGTGGTGGTCGTTCTTCACCAAGGCCGTCAGAGGACGGATATGACGATCCTCTTATGAAGTTAAGATTGGAGCTTGACATTAGTAGGAACAAAGATATCAAGACAAAGGATTTGAGGGATAGGCTCAATGTGCTTGTCAAGGATCCTAGCAAAGATGACCTTGCTCTGAATTTTTCTTCATTATTGTGTTTATGAATGTTGTGTTTCCTGGTGCCGCCCCTCATGTTTCCAGAGAGGCAGCAATGTTTGAGGGTCTCGTCATTGAGGACATGGCTAATATGGATTGTTGCCAGCTGATGGTTGATGAGCTTAGACGGGCTATTGTCAGGTACCATGATGGTGTTACCATGGGGAAGGCAATCATAGGTTGTGCTATAGGGCCTGTACTAATGTACCTTGACTGCCTTATCCGTGGAAAGACTGCGGAGCCTGACATGCGAGTCCCCGGCATATGTTTCATGGATCCCGTCAAGCTTTCCGACCTGGTTGATGCATATTTGATAAAAAAGGCAACGCAGATCCAAAGACTTGGGTGTTTGGGAAGCTTCCAGTGAGTTTTATTTCTTTCGTGTCTTGTAGACCTTTTTTTTTATTTAGGTATAGCTATTTTTGCTAGAGTGAACATGTGTACTGCAGAGTAACCTGTTTAGATTTTGTCATTTCTTAAGCTTTATGAGGTTTAGGTACGATTTTGAGTACTGTTGTTTCATGTGTGGTTGAACTGAATATCTTTGTTGAATTGGTGTGTTGGTAAATACTAACAAATTGGCACTGACAGTTAAAGATTGATAGTGTTGTTGATTTAAATCGGTTAATATGATGTTTATTTTTCCCTATGTGTTTCATTGATTAATTAACTCTTTTCCCCCTTGTTTGTGGTGGAAAACTCAAGAGGAGGTTATCTTTTTCCGAGTGTATAAACGGCCAGTCCTGGAGATTTCGTCGTCTCAGGTTCCCAAGATTTCATCTCTGCACAATGAGTTGAGAGATGGCAGTGGTGTTGAGGGTGCTAGTTATCTTCCCCCTGGCCCTAGTAAGGCTAGTACTTCACAGAGGCAGGTTTTTGGTATTGATGTTGCTATTTCTGTGTTGGAGCGCGCTGAGCATATTTTTAGTAATGTGTGTTCTGAGCTACAAAAGGTCCCAACTATAGTTGAGCGTCTAAGCTGTATCAAAGGTATCCTTCCTGAAGGTCATCAATTTAATGCTGAGGAAGAAGTGGACTATATTAAGATGGAGAGAATTTTAATTGTTGATATGCGTGACGGTGCTGCTGATCTAGTTCAGAGCTCGGTTCATCTATTGAACAACGTGAAGTGTTTCAAAACTATGCAAGACTCTCAATGCAAGCCATATGAAGAAAGGGAATTTTTTTATCAGGCAGACTGAGCAAGATGAGGCTGCTGCCACCGACAACGCGGCTGGTGATGGTACTGAGGGTAATGTTTCTGATCACCATACGAATGATGTTGGCTTGGAGCCCCCTGTTATTGATGTGAGTCAGTCCTTGATATTTTGCATTTTTTACTATGTTGTTCTGCTTTCAGTATTGTAGTTGAACTTCCTCATGTTCATCTGTTTATTAATTTTTCTTTCATGCAGGAGACCAACCGTAATGTTGAGGCTGCTGTTGACCGTGGAGTTAATGATCCATATACTGATAAGTGCAATGTTATTTTTATTTTTTGTGTGTTTATACATATTTCTTGAATTTTCATGCGCACCAATGTGCCTTACATGTTCATTTTTCTATCCCACACCGTTAAGAGTTTGCAAGTGATACCTACCTTTTTGTCACTATGGTTTAATTCCTTGTGTTTATTGTTGCTAATAATAGCATTGTTTTTTTTGCTTCATTACATATGAATCAGGGTCCTATTATTTGTGACGAGCCTTGTTCAACCATAGGTGATGCTCCTTTGAATGTTAGCAGCAGCAAGATCGATGATGTTAGCAGCTGCTAAGTTTTGTTTTTCTGTGCACCTCCTGCTAGCTTTTTTGATTGTTAGTTTTGCTCATATTATTCACTTTTTCTGAATTTTTATTTTTTCAGATGACTGATGTTGAGCGTGAGGCTGCTGTTAGTGGTGGAGATGATGGTTGTGGTGTTCCATTGAGCAGTGGGCGTGTCGTGGTTTTGTCACGGCAGATGTCCTGGAGAAAGGACTTAGTCATGGAGCCATCGTGACGGGTTAGCTTGAAGGGGTTAAAGCGGACACAGGGACGCAAGAGAGTTTATACTAGTTCGGCCCCTTCGATGAAGGTAAAAGCCTACGTCTAGTTGTGATGGGATTGATGGGGTTTCGATGACTAGGGAGCAAACAAGCTTCGCCTATGTCTCGAGTTGTTGTCTGTTGTCCTTGAACCGCCGCCGGGTCGTCCCCTTATATACACAGGTGACTCCCGTCGGTTCACAGAGTCCCAATACCGGCTCATAGATGTATCCGGTTTGTTCTCTATTTATTCCTAACTTATAATACAAGTTAAATACTAACGCCGGTTTACGGCTACAGGCCTTGAACCGACTATGGGCCTTGAGCTCTCATCTGCCTTCTTGGGCTTTAACATAATTAACTACTGATGAAGTTAACCCGGCCCAGATAGGCCGGTTTACGCCCAGTAGTGATATCCTCAACATTAGGCCCCAGATTGATTTGAACAGGTTTATGTCAATCCTTAGCAAAAATCTTCACCTTCAACACCTTCTTGTAGTTTGTTGAATCACCGTGATGTCATCTTCTCTGGTCGTTGTAAACCGGCGTGATGTCACCTGTTATAAAGAAACTTATCCATGATACCTTTTTTGTTTAATAGGTCTGCGACAATCGAGGCGACAGCTCTGTTTCCAGACCCAAGGTTCCTTGATTTTCGCGCCTGACACATGCCCCTTGCCTTATAAATAAGACCGAAGGGTCATTTCTTTTTCCCCTTCCTGCCCTTCTGCTTTGTCTTCCCCGCGTCTTCCAGCTTCAGAGCTCCGCCGCCGTCGACGACTTCTGCTCCAACCTCAGCCGCTGCATCACCCTGATTGTACCAGAGCATCGTGGCGACCTTCTGTTTCTTCCTCGGCTCCGGTGAGTTCTTCACCTTTTCCTCCGTAGATCCGTTCTAGGGTTTCCAAGTTCTTCAGTGTTCATCGTCTGCTTCGTACTCATATGATAGATCCTAGATGAACCTATGAACCTTTGCTCTGTGTAGCGGTAGTTCTTAGCATCCGCCTTTACTTATATGCCTCAAGACCATAGATCTACCTGTATCTCTGCCCATTGATTCGGTACTGTTCTTTTTTGACCCTTGAATATTTTCCTTCTTTTCTGAACTTGCTTCAGATCCGTCGCTATAGAGAAATCTTGTGAAATCTGTTTCTGTACACTTATCTATCTGCAATCTCAACTGTTTCAATGCTTAGATCCGGCGGTTTAACTTTGTAGAAAAATTGCCAAACCGGTATATACCAATAGTCCCCTTGTTGAACCGCCAGATGCTGTTGCTTCATAAAACTCCGGTTTAGATAGAGCTGTCTCCGGTTTAACATTGTACATACCAGTGCACTTTAATAAATGCATTCTTGAACCGGAATTACCTATCTTGTAGATTTCATCATGGCCAAGCAAGTATATGAGTGCAACTGGGTTCCTTCTCGCGTCACAGAGACTCAACTGAATAATTTAGTCCTGATCGGCGCTTTAGGCAGCAAAAACACCATCCATTGGAGAGCTCCTGGCAAAGAATGCCCTCCCACAACTCAAGAAGGAGAGGTCGTCGTTTTCGTAGATCACTTAGCCCAGGGCTTTAAGCCGCCCGGTTCTAAATTTACCGGGATGTTTTAGCTGATTTTCAAATCCACCTACAAGACACTGGTCCCAACTCTGTTACGAACATGTGTCACTTCCAAGTGCTCTATGAGGTGTTTTTTCAAGAGGAGCCCACAGTGGAGTTGTTCAGAGACTGTTTCCATCTAAACCGTCGTACTGAGTTTTCTGACGGTTCCAATACGGAATTGGGCGGTGTGGCGACTCAGAAAAGGAAAGAGGTCACATACCCTCACGCCAAGCTGCACAGCCACCCCAAAGAATAGAATCAAACATGGTTCTATTGCAGAGACACCTCCCCTACTGGTGAAAATCCTTTGCCTGGCTTTCGTCTGGAGCGGCTTAGCAATACACACCCCTTCCCGCAAAGGTTGACTACCAAGGAGAGAAGCAAATACGCTCCTCAACTGTCCAAGCTCAGAGCCTTCATGGCCAATGGTTTAACAGGAGTTGATCTCGCTCGCTATTGGATATCGTGGAGCATACTGCCCCTTAGTTAGCGCTCCGATTTGATGTGCGAGTATACTGGCAATGTTGATGATCCATTGCGACATGCTAACATCCAGCTTACCGACGAAGAAATCACAGAGGCTGTGAATAAAATGCGGAATGAACCGGAACACGTCTGTGCTCGAACCGGCCTGCTTCCCTTTTGTGCCACCAACAAACCGCCAGCTGTAAGAGTTAGATTTTTCTTTTTTCTGAACCTGTTATTGATATATCTGGTCATTGTTTAATATCAATGCCTGTTTAAACAGGGCAATGATCCGTTTTGGAGCAAGAAACTACCGCAGGAGAAACCAGAAAAACCAGACAAACCGGAAAGACCAATCCGGCAAAAGACTAAAGCTGTGAAGATGACTACCCACAGGAAAAGAACCACTGCATCCTCTGATCCGGCCCCTGATGATGATGCGGATAATCCGGACCTTGAGGTAGAGCTTGACTCACTTGGCTTATTTTTCATGCGTCTTATTGATGATGATATTTGTCAGGATGATGCCGAAGCCAGCCATGCTGATGCTGCAGAGGTAATTATTCTCTCTTCTGATTCAGACCCTTTGCCTTCACTAAAAATCCATCGGGCAAACCGGAAGGTTAAATTTTCTCATCCTCTTGCTTACTTGGATCCCAAATTTCTTATGAAGACCCAATAGCATGAAGCTCGCCGCACCACCCGGCACAGCGGCCAGGTAGTTACCTCCGCCGGTTTACCGAACAGTCCGGTTCAGAAACGCCGTTCAGAGGTCTCTAATTTGCTTGTCAGTGCTTGCCCTAAAGCGGGCTGTTTTCGTCAACCTCTTAATCCATCTGACTCCGATTATCAGGTTACTTCCCGCTCATCCTCTAGCGAGTCATCGGCTACTCAGCTGTCACCGCTCAAAACGGTGCTTGGGTAAGCTATACTTATCATAATATTTCCGATACATCAACTTGGAACATATGCTGTATTTGACTTTGTTATTCCTTTCAGGGCCAAGCCTAGGCCGGGCAAGAAGGTTCGCCTGGATAAAGCGGCCGAGGAGGATGCCGTCCCTGAACCGGGCAAAACACCAGATCTTGAAGCGGCTATTCCTGAAGATATACCCAATGATCCACCGCAACGAGATGACGACCTTATTGCTAAAGAGAGGCCTATTGATACCTCAAGTCCTGTCAACCAGCCCACACGCCCCATCCAGATTGAGAAATCCACCAATCCAATAAAGCCTACTGATAAGCCAATGGCCCCAGTGCAAACCGGCGACGCCAAGGATGATGAAGTTGTTATTACTGGAATTGGCCATACAGAGCCAAGCAATCCTGTCGCTTTGTCTAAACATACTGCCAAGGAAGAATTTGCTGCCTTTGGCAAAGGCAAGTGGAATGTTGATCTGGCGACTTACGCTGCTCTGAACGCCCAAGATATCCATTCCGGCTATCTGAACCGGCTGTATACCAGTCGTGACTATGAAGCCAGTCTGTTTAACATGATGAAAGATAAATATGAGGTAACTTCCATATGCTCTTTCCTGCTTGTATGTTTCAATTCTTGCCGACTCTCTTAGCCCCCAAGGGCCGGTTTGTAATCTTCTTTCAAACCGGGACTTACTAATATAAATCTTAACGACTCAAAATTCGCTGATGTAGCCCCCAAGGGCCGGTTCAACTTAGTGTAGTTAAACCGGGACTTAAGTAATTGATATCGCCAGATCAGAACTTATTTGAACAAATAGCCATTAGCCCCCAAGTGCCAAGTTGAATACTTGTATTGAGCTTGGGACTTTGTAAGCATTTGAAAGATGAAGACCGAATATGCATTAGCCCCCAAGTACCAAGTGCATAACTTGTTATGTGGTTGGTACTTTAATTCTTTTACTGTTTTGCTGAATCATATAACTGTCTGTATGCAGGATGAGCTGAAGACCAAAGAGACCCAAATCGCCGATCTCCAAGAAAATCTGAAGTCCCAACAGACTGAAACCTCAAAAGCAAAAGAGGAGCTGACCAGCGCCTTAAGCGTCATGGAACAGCTTAAAAAGGACTTCAAGAAGGAGCAGGCGGATTGGGCTACTGAAAAATCCACTTTAACCAAACAAGCAGAAGACGCTGAGGCTGCACTAAAACCGGTGGTGGATGAATTGACCAGCATAAAGCGGCACGTGCATGCCATGACCACTGCTATCTTTGGTAAGCCGGTTTGATTTATGAATTGATTTTGCCGTCTTACAGCCCTTTGTGATATTTCAGGGACACGCATTGGTCATCTGGGGTCAGATGTGCGAAAGAAATTGAAAGCCGCCTATACATTGATCGAACAACTGTACACTGGTGCACAGCGGATCATCTGTACTGCATCCCACAACAAGCCGGCGCCCACTTTGATTCAGGACACTCTGCAGAAACTGCGGTGCTTCCTGCCCGGGTTGAAGAGCTGAAGAAATCTGCTGCTCGAACCGGTGCGATCAATGCCTTAATCCGGGCAAAAGCTTGGGTGCCGGATTTTGATCCTATTGAAGCGGCTCAGGGCTATCCCATCTTGAAGGAAGACGGGTCAGAGTTTAGTGAAGCGGATCTGCGAGCAATAAACCGGGAGGTGCGTCCGCTAGCTTGTCAATTGGCTGCAGAAGCAGACTTGTCTCATTACCAAGCCCAATATGACAATCAAAACAAGCGAGTAGCTGCACCAATTCATGAAGCGGAAAATCTTATCCCTCCAATCCGTAAGCATACTTACGCTCCCGATATTGAACCATCGTTGCTGATCCATGATGAAGCTACCTTTCAAGCATTAATGGGAATCGACTGGACAACTGTTGATTTCCAGCCGCTGGGTAGAGAAACTGAAGTTGAAGCGGCGCAGGATGACCCACAACCATCAGGCCAGGCTGGTGACCAAGCTTGAACCGGAAGCCGGTTTAAACTGCTTCTCCTTTGAAAAAACAATGATCTTGTTTTGGGCACCGTGTTGCCTTGTAATAGGCTTGCTGATACTCTCAATCTTAATATGCCTTCGTGCATAACCACTGCAACTTGTGCTTCCTTTGGGTGATGAACTTTCCAAAGTATTTTCTGCAACATAAAAAATCTTAAAGTGCCACCGCAGTTGTACCATCAGGCGGAGCATGATGTCTGCATATGTAAAATCAAAATATCTGAAATTTAAGCATATGATCAAATCTTTGAGATACATAATACCTGCCATCGTTGGGCATGAAGTTGTCTTAGCCAATCTTGAAGCGGAGGTTTATAAACCCACACTGTTGGAGGAGATATCATCTCCTGTATATATATAATGCCGGTTTACCATGTAAACCGTGCCGGGTTATAAGAAAACATCGTGTTACTCCGTAATAGGATGTTAATAAAAAATCAAACTGGGCAAATAGTCTCCGGATTAAAAATGGACCGTGTTCCGTCAATTGACAGTGTGAACCAGTTTAAAATTTTGTCGGTTTAAAAAACGCAACAAAAAGAAAGAAATATCTATCAAAGAAAATTGTGAAGCAAAGGCAATGATAAAACCGTTTGCAAAAAGAGGCTTATTTGAGCTGATCAGATGGCGTTACCATGGTCGGACACGACCAAGCTCCCGATAGGTGTAGCTACGGTTCAAGTCAGCCAGGTCCCCAAATAAAACCATGGCATTTATGCCGGTTAAGAGGCGTGGCAATGGTTCGGGTTCGACCAAGCCCCCAAGTGATTCTGTGGCCTTAGGCCGATCAAGAGGCGTGACTGGTTCAGACATGACCAAGTCCCCAAGTGATCTGGTGGCTTTCGCCTATCAAGAGGTGTTGCATTGGTTCGGACATGACCAAGCCCCCAAGTGATATAACATGATGCTTTGAAAAGATAACTCGAGGGGTAAACCGGAGGCCGCTTTAGAACAACTCCGTGTAACCACACATGATGTAAAAGAACAGATACCCCGCTTTAGCTGAGGTTCTGGTTTATTATATTTAATCATAATATATACATTGTCGTAATATGTACATAAGTAGAGCCAATGGCTCAGGTATAGTAAGGCCGAAGATGAGCTATGTTCCACGACCTGTTGGTCTCCTCCTCTGATGTATGTGAGTCTTTATGCTCTCGAATATCGATCAGATAGTATGACCCGTTGTGTAGATTCTTGCTGACCACGAAAGGTCCCTCCCAAGGTGGGGATAGCTTATGCATATCAGTGTGATCTTGGATGAGCCGAAGCACCAAATCTCCTTCCTGAAAGGTTCTGGTTCTAACTTGGCGACTGTGATAATGACGAAGATCCTATTGGTAAATCGCTGAGCGGGCGGCTGCTATGTCACATTCTTCATCCAACAGGTCCAAAGCGTCCTGCCGTGCTGTCTCATTATCCGCTTCAACATAAGCCGCCACACGAGGTGAATCATGACGGATATCACAGGGGAGAACCGCCTCCGCTCCATAAACCATGAAGAACGATGTGTATCCTGTTGATATGTTGGGTGTAGTATTGATGCTCCATAACACAGATGGTAACTCTTCTACCCAACAATCCGGTGTTCTCTGCAAGGGAACCATAAGCCGGGGCTTGATGCCTTTCAATATCTCTTGATTAGCCCTTTTTGCTTGACCATTGGACTGTGGGTGTGCCACTGATGAAACGTCAAGCCGGATGTGCTCCCGTTTGCAGAACTCCTTCATGGCACCTTTGGACAAATTGGTACCATTATCTGTGATGATACTGTGTGGAAAGCCAAACCGGAAAATCACTTTTTTGATGAACTAAACCGCCGTGGCCGCATCACACTTGCTAACAGGTTCTGCCTCCACCCACTTTGTAAACTTATCAACCGCCACCGGGAGGTGGGTCTTCTTATCTTTGGACCTTTTGAAAGGTCCAACCATATCCAGCCCCGAAGTCGCAAACGGCCAAGTAATTGGAATCATTCTCAATTCTTGAGCCGGCACATGAGCACGTCTTGAAAACTTTTGGCAACCGTCACATCGTCTGACCAGATCCTCCGCATCAGCATGAGCAGTTAACCAATAGAAGCCATGACGAAACGCTTTAGCTACCAAAGATTTTGAACCGGCATGGTGACCACAATCTCCTTCATGGATCTCACGCAAAATTTCACAGCCTTCTTCAGGAGACACACAGCGTTGAAATGCCCCTGATACACTGCAATGATGCAACTCGCCATCGACAATAGTCATAGACTTGGACCGCCGGATTATCTGTCGGGCTAGAGTCTCATCCTCTGGTAACTCGCCCCGGTTCATGTATGCCAGGTAAGGGAGTGTCCAATCCGGAATGACATGAAGAGCTGCCACCAATTGAGCCTCTGGATCAGGAATAGCCAAATCCGCTTCACCAGGGAGCTTGACCGACGGGTTGTGCAGCACATCCAGAAAAACATTGAGCGGTACCAGTTTGCGCTGAGAGCCCAACCGGCTTAAAGCGTCCCCCACTGCATTCTTCCGTCGGTCCACGTGGTCCACATGATAGCCTTTAAAGTGACCTGCGACAATATCCACCTCATGACGATATGCTGCCATGAGTGGGTCCTTGGAGTCCCAAGTGCCAGATACTTGTTGAGCCACGAGGTCCGAGTCATCGAAGCACTTAACTCGACTTAGGTTCATCTCCTTAGCCATCCGGAGACCATGGAGCAAGGCTTCATACTCAGCTGCATTGTTAGTACAAGGGAACATTAAGAGGAGAACGTAACAAAACTTATCACCTCATGGGGAAGTTAATACGACTCCAGCCCCCGAGCCTTCCAATTGCCTGGATCCGTCAAAATGGATGGTCCAATATGTGTGATCCGACTTTTCTTCAGGTGCTTGCATTTCCGTCCAATCATTGATGAAACCAACAAGTGCTTGAGACTTAATCGCTGTCCGAGGCACATACTTCAATCCGTGTGGCCCAAGCTCTATAGCCCACTTGGCAATCCGGCCAATCGCTTCCCGGTTCTGGATGATATCCCCCAAAGGAGCAGAACTGACCACCGTAATTGGGTGCCCTGGGAAATATTGCTTAAGCTTCCGGCTTGCCATAAAAACTCCGTACACCAGCTTCTGCCAATGCGGATACCTTTGCTTGGACTCAATGAGTACCTCGCTGATATAATAGACCGGACGTTGAACCGGATGCTCCTTACCTGCCTCCTTTCGCTCCACAACAATAGCCACGCTGACCGCATGAGCATTAGCGGCAACATATAGCAGTAACGGCTCCTTGTCAATGGGAGCGGCGAGCACAGGCGGATTGGCCAATTGCCGCTTTAAGTCCTCAAATGCTTCATCAGCAATGGAACTCCAGACGAACTGATCTGTCTTCTTCAACATCTGATACAAAGGGATTGCCTTCTCACGAAGGCGGCTGATAAACCAGCTTAACGCGGCAATCCGGCCTGCCAGGCATTGAACATCATTAGAACACTTCGGTTTAGGCAGGGAGGTGATGGCTGTGATCTTCTCCGGATTAGCCTCAATTCCCCTATTGGACACCAGAAAACCCAATAACTTGCCCGCCGGTACACCAAAGACACACTTGTCTGGATTAAGCATCATCTTGTACGTCCTCAGGTTATCAAAGGTTTCCTTCAAATCGTCAACTAGAGTCTCCTTCTCCCTGGACTTAACCACGATATCATCCACGTAAGCATGTACATTACGACCAATCTGCTTGTGAAGACAATTTTGTACACACTGTTGATAAGTTGCCTGGGCACTCTTGAGCCCAAAGGGCATAGACACATAACAGAAGGCTCCAAAGGGAGTTATGAATGCCGTCTTCTCCTGGTCCTTAACTGCCATTTTGATCTGATGATAGCCAGAATATGCATCCAAAAAACTTAAACACTCACAACCCGCCGTAGCATCAATAATTTGATCAATACGGGGGAGGGCAAAAGGATCTGCTGGACAAGCCTTATTAAGATCTGTGTAATCCACACACATGCGCTAGGTGCCATTTTTCTTAAGGACTAGCACCAGATTGGCAAGCCACTCAGGGTGAAAAACTTCAACCATAAAGCCAGCTGCTAAGAGCCTGGCTACCTCTTCTCCAATCGCCTTGCGTCTTTCTTTGTTAAACCGGTGGAGGAACTGTTTCACCGGTTTGTATTTAGGATCCACATTAAGGGTGTGCTCAGCGAGTTGCCTCGGTACACCTGGCATGTCAGAGGGCTTCCATGCAAAAATGTCCCGATTCTCATGGATGAACTCGATGAGCGCGCTTTCCTATTTTGGATCCAAGTTGGCACTGATGCTGAACTGCTTGGATGAATCGCCAGGTACGAAGTCAACAAGCTTAGTTTCTGCTGCCGATTTGAACTTCAGGGCCGGATCATGCTCTGTAGTTGGCTTCTTTAATGGAGTCATGTCTGTCGGATCAACATTGTCCTTATAATACTTCAGCTCCTCGGTGGCACAAACCGACTCTGCATAGGCCGCATCTCCTTCCTCGCACTCCAAAGCGATTTTACGGCTTCCGTGAACCGTTATTGTCCCCTTGTAACCCGGCATCTTGAGCTGCAAATACACATAACAGGGCCATACTATAAACTTGGCGTAGGCCGGTCGCCCAAACAGGGCGTGATATGGACTTTGGATTTTCACCACTTCAAACGTCAATGTTTCCGACCTGGAATCATGATCATCTCCAAAGGCCACTTCCAGAGCTATCTTACCAACAGGATGTGCTGACTTGCCAGGTACCACACCGTGGAACACCGTATTAGACGGTTTGAGATTTTTATCTGTTAGTCCCATACGACGGAAGGTCTCATAATACAAGATATTAATGCTGCTCCCTCCATCCATGAGCACTTTGGTGAACTTGTAACCTCCCACCTGAGGCGCCACCACCAGAGCCAACTGACCCGGATTATCAACCTGGGGAGGGTGATCCTCTCTGCTCCATATGATTGGCTGTTCAGACTAGCATAGATAACGGGGCACGGCCAGTTCAACCGAGTTGACAGCCTGCCTCTGAAGCTTCCAGTCTCGCTTGTCCAAGCTAGTGGTGAAGACATGGTACTGCCCACTATTCAACTGCTTTGGGTTGCTCTAGTAACCTGACTGTTGCTGCTGCTAGTTATAACCACCCTAGTTGTTCTGATTATTTTGATTATTATGTCCGCCCGGATTACCATTAAATCCTGAACCGGAATTTCCTCCACCGTAACCCGGCCCGGATCCTGAGCCACCGCCGGAGCCGTGACCATACCGGAAAGCATTAGAATTCTTGAACTCTTGCATAATAAAGCAATCCTTCCAAAGGTGGTTTGCTGGCACCTCCTTCGTCCCATGTCTTGGGCAGGGCTGGCTTAGTAGATAATTTAGGCGGTCCGGGTTAGGGTTGGCTGCCCCACTGCGAATTGGCGGTTTACCCTTACATCGTTGGCCCTTGTCTTGCGCGTTGGTATTAGCCACAAACTCCATGTTACCATCTGCTTTACGCTTGCCTCTGCCACCATTGCCTGCCAAGTGATGCTGCGGACCTTTGGAGTTGTTGTTCCTCTTTCCCTTCCCTGCCTTGTCATCATCAGATTCGGGATCCTTGGTACTATCAGAATCAGCATACTTCACCAAAGCGGCCATGAGGGTCCCCATGTCAGTGCAATGGCGCTTCATCCGTCCCAACTTCAGCTTTAGGGGTCCAAACCGGCAGTTGCCTTCTAGGGTTAAGACTGCGGTGTCAGCATTGATGCGGTCTGATAAATGCAACACTTGTGAGACCCGGCGCACCCAATGAGTCGTCAATTCTCCTTCCTCCTGGGCACATGCAGCTAAGTCCACTATCGACATAGGCTGCCTACATGTATCATTGAAATTACTGATAAACCGGGCTCGTAATTGGGCCCATGAACTGATAGAGTTGGCTGGCAAGCTTTTTAACCAAGTGCGGGCCGTTCCTTCAAGCATCATGGTGAAGTACTTCGCACATGCCGCATCATCCACATCAAGCATCTCCACGACCATCTCATAGCTCTCCACCCATGTCTCTGGGGGTTGATCCGCCGTGTAATTTGGTACCTTGCGCGGGCCCTTGAAATCCTTGGGCAGGCGCACATTGCGTAAAGCGGGGACAAGGCAAGGCACCCCCAAAGAGCTAGAAGTAACACCGGGTTCAACCGAAATAGTTGGATGAACCGGTGTAAGCTGCCGAGCCTGATACTGTGCGGCTAGCTCGGCCTCCCTGCGCGCTCGGGCCCGGTCCACCACTTCCTAAGCGTTATCAGCACCACCCACCGGATTGTTGCCGCGGGGTGCTCCACGTCATTCATTACTTGATACTGCTGGTTCATCCATACGCCTGCTATAGCTCCGGCTTGGACAAGGGGTCGAGTGGATCTGATCGCGGCTGTATGAGTATGCTTCCTGTTGGTCCAAAGCTGTCCTAAGAAGCTCCTTGACCCGTCGCGTCTCTATCGCCTGCGGTGAATCGCCTTCAATTGGAATGGCCTCTAGCCGTGCAGTAGCGGCAACAAGATTGTCCATTGGGTTGGAGTAGTGACCCAGAGGTGTTGAAACAGCCTGAGTTATAACAGTGTTTTGACGAGGCGGATTCATCGGATGGGGCTGAACCGGCGCACCGGTCCTCGGAGCTTCCTGCCGGTTTTCCTCCAGCGGATTACTGGTTCTTGCTCCTGGGGTGTTGAAAAGGTCTCTGGCCTCGAAAACCGAAGGCAAACGGGATCGGTACTTCCTCTTCATGACTTCATGCGACGCGTTCTGGTCCAGCATGAGCCTGTAGGCTTGTGCGTCTAAAGCGGCCCGCTCCATGGTCATCCTGGCACTCTCAGCTGCCAGGTCCGCCTTGGCCTGGGTGATCTGTTCCTTCACCTTCGCTTCTGCCATAAGCGCAGCCAATGCACCAAATAGATCTGATAGAACTTGAGCCGGCGGGCGTGCAGGGCTTCCTGCCCCGGCAGCTGTCGCCGCTGCTGAACCGGAGGTTATTGGCGCAGCGGTCGAAGAATGAAGCACTGCTTGTGTGCCGGCCATGAATATTCCAACTCGGTTGGGTAGATCAGAGGGGTCTGGAATACTGTCGCCATCGGAACAGCCCCCAATCCGGCCATCTTGTAGCTGATATAGAGATTCGGTTTCTCCGGTTGATGACTCGTCGCCGGAATAAACGATAGTCTCACCGCGAGATTCCGATCCATCCTCGTAACTTCCTCCATGGATGACTCCCACGAGGGCACGCTTCACGGCCGGTTTAACCCGGGCGGACTGCGCACGCTAAGCCGTTTCGACGAGGTCAGTGCAGATGTCCGGCTCAGGGCCCGATTCACCGATCTTGCCGATGAAAACGTGTATGCCACCAAAGGGGACCCGGTACCCGTACTCAACTGAGCCGGCCTCAGGGCCCCAGCCTGCATCATCGATGAAAAGCTTGCCACGACGACTCTTAGTCATCCGGCCCACAGCGTAGCCCTCGAGTCCTTCAAAGTGGCCCTCCAAGAACTTGAAACCATCGTGTGATAGCCCCACGGTGGGCGCCAACTGTTGTGGTTTTGTCATGGCAGATGTCCTAGAGAAAGGACTTAGTCGTGGAGCCATCGCGATGGGTTAGCTTGTAGGGGTTAAAGCGGACACAGGGACGCAAGAGAGTTTATACTAGTTCGGCCCCTTCGATGAAGGTAAAAGCCTACATCTAGTTGTGATGGGATTGATGGGGTTTCGATGACTAGGGAGCAAACAAGCTTCGTCTATGTCTCGAGTTGTTGTCTGTTGTCCTTGAACCGCCGCCGGGTCGTCCCCTTATATACACGGGTGACGCCCGTCGGTTCACAGAGTCCCAATACCGGCTCATAGATGTGTCCGGTTTGGTCTCTATTTATTCCTAACTTATAATACAAGTTAAATACTAACGCCGGTTTACGGCTACAGGCCTTGAACCGACTATGGGCCTTGAGCTCTCATCTGCCTTCTTGGTCTTTAACATAATTAACTACTGATGAAGTTAACCCGACCCAGATAGGCCGGTTTACGCCCAGTAGTGATATCCTCAACAGGGCGTGATGTTGGTACCAAAGTTGCAGATGAGGATGTTGGTGCTGCCAGCATACTTGATGCCAAATCGTCTGGTGTTGGTATTGGTGGGAATGAAAATCTTTCTGACTGTGAAGATTTGCCACTAGAAAATTTCCCGCGTGGAGGGCTTGATTATGGTGATGCATTGCAGGATGCTTCTCGCGTGGAGCAGGTGCCATCTGAGGATGATGATTTAGTTCTATCGATTTCTTCTGGCCCGTTGATGCAGGAGGCGCCCGTGTCATCCCAGGATTTTCTTTCTTCAGACCCTGAAAGCGCAGCCATATTGCTATCCTCACAAGATCTTCCATAGTCAAACCCTGAATCTGGAGGCATATTGGTGTCATCATAGGAACTCTCGTCGTCAAACGCTGATAGTGCAGGTAAGGACTTGTAAATGAGTAGTACTTCTCATTAATGGCATTTTGTACATGTTCACTTGTAGTGCTTGAACTTATTATTTTTCTTCTTTTTCTGCAAGCAGAAGGTGCTAATGTTGTTAAGGTTGATTTGTCTTTCTTCGCTGTTATGAGGTTGTGCACGAACCGTGTGAAACAGTTTATTTTGGGATTTTGCCCGTATCATTTTCGTCTCTTTTTCTTTCTCTCATGTGACTATTGTTCTTATTGT
Source organism: Triticum dicoccoides (assembly GCF_002162155.2). Taxonomy (NCBI): domain Eukaryota; kingdom Viridiplantae; phylum Streptophyta; class Magnoliopsida; order Poales; family Poaceae; genus Triticum; species Triticum dicoccoides. The sequence continues at coordinate 624,533,655 of NC_041392.1, forward strand.
AGTAGTTTTAATTCATGTCATCTTTTGTGTTTTCGTAGTGACAAGCCGATGTTTCAAAATAGAGAATGTGATGCCAGTGTTGGTTCTATTGCTAAAGCGTTTGTCCCCACTGGCATGCTCAACTCAGACAATGCTGGCGTTGTTTTATATTCTCTATGTCAGAAGTAGAGACACTGACAAGTTAATAGTTCCCAGATGGGTGACGCTTAGTATTTTTCTTTGTAGATAGGATGATAATTTATTTTGGCAATTTTCTAACTGTTGTTTTTCTTTTTGTACAACAGACCAAGATCCGTGGTGGACATATTAATGCCAATGTGCTATAGTGGTTCACGAGATCAGGGGCTGATGGTTTTGACCAAGTAGGTGAACTTTAACTTTTTGTACTCATGAACTAGAACTGTCATGTTTTCTTGCAAGTTTGGGAGGTGGGGAATGAACTTGAGTAGCCTGCTTTTACCCCTGTACTTATGAATGATGTGTGCTTATTTTTTTAAAGCTGCACTTATTGTCGCAAGGAAATTGAACTGATATGTTTGTTGCAAGTTTGGGCGGTGGATATAAACTTGAGTAACATTTATTTTTCGTAGTGGGTTGCTTACTCAATTAGAAGTTATGATTATCTGATTTGTTTGTACATCTGAATTTCAATTTCCCTCTTTTATTTTATTGTTTTGGAGGATGAATTTTTTGTTTCATTATGATTTGTTAAATTCATTTTTCCTCTGTGATTTATTTTTCAGCTTCTTTTCCCTACTTTTGATCCGCCTTCATTTTGTGGCCGCCATGAAGCCTACTGAAGAATCTGCACATTGGTTCTTGGTTGTTCTGAATTTGAGGTTCTGTCGTTTCGAGTGTCTTGATTCACTCCGCGATCAAACCTGGAGTGATGCAGTTAGATTCTTAAGGACTATGAAAGATAACATAAAGAAGCTTTGTAGTGAGTCCAACGTAGACAGGGCCAAACCGTTCTTGCCGGCGCATATTGATGGTTTCTCTTGCGAGTTTGTGCGAGTGCCGCAGAAGAAAAACACGTGAGTATCCATTTATAATGTTTTTTATTAGTTGTTTTTTGTTGCCGGGAGGATGGTGTTCCTGTATTTTTGAATTTGTGATGTACTCTTTTTCTTTTTTCTTTTGTTGACATGCATGATTGTGGCTTCTTTATGCTACAAAACGTCAAGACATATCATTGTCGGGAGGATGATGTGATTGAAATGTTGGATTACAGCCACGAAGACATTCTTGACATTAGAAAGACTTTGTTGTATAGCTGCGCAACTAGCGATGTGTTTGATGTTGACTTCTGTGGTTTGTTTGGCATTGAACCCTATACGTATGCATGACCTTTTGTAATTTGTCTACAGCTTGTACTTCTTGACTAGTATTGTTATGAATTATGTATTTGAACTTACCCTTGATGCGCTCCTTCTTTTTTTATTTTTGTAGGTGAGTGCCTGGATCTTGGTGAGCATGACTACATGATCTTTGGCAGCCAGTTCTCAGAGCTCGAGCGTATAGCTATTGATTTTAGCCAGGGGCGTTCTCCCGAAAAGACAAGATTTGGTGTTATGAAGGGGCGGTTGGGAGCTCTGAAAGGTTCTATGGCTGCTTGTGTAGAGAGCCCCTATACACCCAAGAATCCTATTGTGGAATTGATAGACAGCGATGATGATGCGTGTGACAAGATTGCTGGCATGGGAAGAGTCACTAGGAGCACTTCTCGCAAGGGTGTATCTCCCCTTGCTGGAATAGTGGCCCATAGAGCTGGTGCTACTAGGAAGGATCCTGCTTTGGATTCTAGCAATGTTGTAAGCATGAAGCATGCACCCAGAGCTCCTATAAAGTTTTGCTCCCCAGTGAAGCAGCTTCAGCCTCATAATTTCCCTCATCTGGACAAGTCTCACAAGTTGTATAATCTGTTGCTTAGTGATGAAGGACGTGAGAAGTATGCCGAGTAATTATCTCTCATTATATTTCCTCTTCTTTTTCTTCTGTTGTTTGTAACTGCTAGATAAATATGACCTTCACTGTTCCTTTTTATACAACTTGAACTACTATGAATGCCTTATCTTGCTTCCCCTGCTTTTTGTTCTTGTGTGTGCTGTAGGAATACATTCTCAATGATACCTCAGCCTCAGGGTAGCGTAACTAACTTCACTGGAAAACGCATCTGGCGAGTTTTTCCACCTGGGAAAATGATGGAGGGTGATGTAATTGACTTCCTCATTGATGATTGGAAGCGAGATCCCGAGAGAAATGTTGATTTTGCATCTGGAAAAAGGGTATAACTGAGTCCATATTTCATCACGGTAATCAATCAGATCGTTTCTTTTTGTTAAACAAGACTGTCTATTGTTTTACGAGTTTTAATAATACTTTGCTTGTTGATCCTTTTCCCCTGTCTATTTGTTTTTTTGTCTTTTTTGCAGGTTGTGCTTGACTGTATGTTTAACGGTGATGAAAATAAAGAGTTTAATGTTGAGAGTGTGTCGAGAGATTTCAAGAGCTATGTTAAAGATAATGAAGACTTTATCAGTGCCGACATTGTGAGATCTACTGGCTGATTTTTGGTTTTATTTGTTTGTTGTCATGCTGGTTTTTATTTTGAATATTTAATATCTATTTTTTGTCCTTTGTTTTTAGATCATGATGCCTTTATTCAAACCTATGATTTTAGCAAAGGATAAGAAAGTGAACCACTTTTCCTTAATGTCATGAATCGGTACTGAAGTAGCGCCAACATCCTTGACTCTTTACCTTATCTGAAGAACCATCATCCTTCAAAGAACACCTATCATAGCCATTATAATCTGAAGTATGTGGGATCCTATGATGGTGAAAAGATCGTTAAGAACATTCGAAATAAAGATGTGGATTCTAGTTGAGCTTTTCACTTTGCTGTGTTTGGCTGATTATGTATTCATCTTTTTATGTGTAATGATTTTTGATAATTTGTTTTATTGTTTTGCAGCCTTGTATTGTTGATTGGAATGTTGAGGATCTGTATAGAGTTGTGTTCAACCGGAATAACCAACTTCTGATGACGGAGCTTCCCAAGGAGGTTCAGGCTTTGGCTCATGGTGCATAGAACAAATGGTCATCATTTGCGTAGTGAAATGGATAGTTGTGTGATATATCTCTTGAAAGCATTGTAGGCTTTGTTTGTAGTGTTTGGATGTCTTGTCAAGTACTATGTAATAACTGGTATATTTGTATTGCGTTTAAGTGTGGCACAATGTTTAACAAACTTTTTTTCCATGATGATAGTGTGGTTGAATAGCTGTTTCACTTGTTTTTGTTCCATTGGGAATTCATTTTGGTTAAGTTCTATTTTTTGTACTAAAGTCTTGTAAACTAGTTGAACTAAAAACACCTTTTTCCAAGTTCATTACGAGAAAGTTGCTGAAAAGGTGAAATTTATTTTATTTTCATCTGTCCCAACCTAGGTTGGACCTTTATAGTTTCTGTACCCTCTTTTCTTGTACTTATGGTATAGTTCTGTTAGTACTGAATTGTAATCTCATCCAGCGTAAGGCATTTAAAATTTGGTGTCACGATAGCACTTGTGGATCTAGCGTGAGTGGAGTGACACTTCCTTGTTTTGTAGAACTGATTTCATATAATGTATTAGAACTGAAGTTTTTTTTGGGATTGAAATTATTTACGACGAAGTTGCTATGTGATCTCTGGCCAGATTTTATTTAAGTATAAGAAATTAGCAAAATTTGAGAGCCAATTTTTTGTTTGAACTTCTTGAATTTAGTAGTTGAACTTCATAGTAAAAGTTAAAGCACTGGTTTAAATTAGTTACATGTAACAGATATCCGTATTAAGTTCATAATTACTTCACTAGTCAATGTGGGCTGATGCTTCTGTTGTTTGTTTTTTGTTAATTTTTTCCTTGGTTGAACTGTAATCTATTTGGTTGAGTCTTGGCCTTCTTTCTCAAGGCATTAATTGGTATCATCATAGCACTTACCGAATAAACTAAGTTGTACTGATATTTCAATTGTACTAGTACTTTGATCATTTTATTTTTTTGTGTTGTTTGCAACTAGTACCTCATTGGTCAATGTGGGATGATGCTTCTGTTGTCTTTCATGTGATTTTTCTCCTTGGTCGAACTGATACCTTTTTGATTTAGTTTTGGCCTTCTCTTTTCTAGGCTGTGGTTCTTCTCAAGGCAATGTTTGGTATCATCATAGTACTTGTCGTATAGACTAAGTTGTACTGAGATTTCTGTTGTACTTTACTGTTATTCTTAGTGTGTCACTGTTTTAGGGAATGCGAGCTGAAGCTTCCTGTTACTTTTTATTTTTTTAGAATGAATGTACTGTGTGTTCAAGTGTACCAGTACTTTCAATCCTAGCATGCTAGTGACTAGGTAATACGTACTGATGGTTCTTTGCTTTTCTTGTTGCAGTACTTAGTAATTTTCTAACTACTATTAGCATGATCCTGTTAGTACTGAATGTTGTCCTCGGCTGAAACTTAGTCTTTTTAGTGTTCTTCTGAAACTAAAAACTGATTTTAGTGTGATAGTACTACCGTACATGACTAAGCTATACTTAGCGTCCAACGCTACTATTTGTTGTTGTCCTTAGTTTGTCTACAACTGTTTTTTTGTGAAAATATCCATGTGTGATTTGTTGCTCCATGACTAGTGCTGCATAGCAGCCATTAAGTTTCATTCACAACCTACTTCAACTTCAAGTGATGGATAAACAAAATAGGAAGCTAGCAAACTTGTCGAACGACATAAGCAAACAATGTACTTGATAGACATAGGCAAACTTGTTCAAATCCTGACACACATAACATAAGGAAGCTGGTTCAACCTAACGAAAGCAAACTACAAATCTGAAACAACAAGATTAAGGACAAGCAGAAGCGCGAGCAACATGAAGGCAGACTTTCATGCCTCTTCATTCCACGAAGTTGCAGTGGTCGTAGGGGTCAGCCTCCTGCTCTTTTGAAATATCTCAACCTGTCACGATGTTGTCGATTATCTTCCATGACTTGTACGTGGCGTACGCATCTACTCCTACGTACTCGATAAGCTTATCTGGCAGTGGGCTGACCCCCCATAGTTTGTGGTCTTCCTCCGTGTCGATCTTCTTCTTCATGCCTTGGTAGAATGGGTGGATGATGCTGCCTGCAACATCGGCCAGGGAGTCGTAGAATTTGTTGTTGGTTGGAACTTTCCACTTGCGCTGCATGTCGATGAAGTTGTTGGGGTTGATCTCCAAACCACACTTGTTCAGCATCCGCTTGTCACCTTCAATGCTGAAACCGGCAAATGTGTACAATTTCTCCTCCTACAGGAACTCTTTGAGGCGCTTGGCCTGCAAGGGGGGAGACACATATTGAAGATTAGTGTTCTTTTTTGAAGATTTAATTATCCTGTTTTTTGGTTTACAACTGATAATCCATGAGGTAGATGCTTATACAGTACAAGTCATGGATTAATGTAGTTCATAAACTAGTACACAAAGTCCTGAAATTAAATTCAACTACACCATGTTATTTTTCATTTTTGGTATCTTCAGTGCTTCACCAAGTTTAAGAACCTATTTTTACCAGAGTCAACGATATATTTGCTACTTACTTCAAGTTTAGTTTTGTTTTTTGTTGAATAAAAGACCTATACTAGTGCTTGATACATCTTTGTGCATCAATTCTATGTCAAGTTCAGAAATTAATTTGAGAAACATGTGCATCAAGATATGGACCTATACCACTTCATCAAACATCTTTTAATACATCAATTCTATAAACTATACTAGTGCATCAAGATCAGAATCTATGCTAGTACATCAAGTTCATAAATTAATTGGGTGAAACATTTTTCAGATGCAAATCTAGTGCATCAGTTTCAGATGACTAATCTGGTGAAACAATCCACTTAACAATTTCAGAAATGTATGTAACTTGAGAAACATGTACTCGTGCATCCACTTCACAAACTATAGTAGTTCATCTAGTTGGGAAACAAGTTTAATGAAATTTTTAGGGAGTAGTACTAGTACAATAGATGAATGAACATTAGTTTTGGGTTACCATTTTATGGCTGCTGCGATGTGGTACACCAAGTAGAGTTCCTCGACGCATAACTGCAGGACTGCTGCCATCTGGGGATGTTCATCGTCGCTGGTGTACTGCACATAACTCCGATGAAGCTCGGATGCAAGCCGGCGCCCTTCACCCTGAGCCTTCTCATCATCTCGTCGGCCTTATCTGGTTCACTGGTGCAGAAGATCTCTAGCGCCTCCTTGCCGTGGAGCTCAACCCCTGTGAAGGTTCTGGTGTACGCGCGCTTCTCGCTGGGGACATGAACGCTGTCGAAGTTGCAGCTCTTGTCGGATGTCTCGCCATGATGACGCTTGGCGGATGGTTCCTCCGCCATCCCCCTCCTTCGGCGACTGTGGGCTTGGGAGAGAGAATTTTCTGTGTTGTCTGTGGTGGAGACGGAAGCGGCAATGGTGGTTATGTCAATGAGACAGAGATGGAAGACAATGGGGTATTTTGCAGCGCGTCGATGGGGATATGTGGGAGGCGGTTCGTCAGGGACGTGGGTGTCATTGTCATGGGTGTCCCCATTTGCAGTCCCTTGTGGCAACCGCCCAGTGGGTGGCGCGGGTGGTGGCCTGGAAGAACTAACCGTCCAAGCCAAGGGTTTGTACTGTCGCACTGTGTAGTCTTGTCAAGTTGTACTTACCAGCTGCTTATCCTACTTGCACGTCTCAGGGGTGGTGATGATGGCATTTTGCACTGTTTAAGTGACGTATGCTTTGTGATGTTTTTCGGTGTGGATGTTAAGTATTGTTTTTCCACTGAAGTCTTACACACCAGTTGATCTCAAAACCTTTTTCAGTGCCCTGGGAGTTGTTGCTCAAAACTGGGACTTATTTTATTTTTCATCTGTCCCAACCTAAGTTATGCCTTTATAGTTTTTGTATTCTCATTTTAGTGCACTTATGGTTTAGTGCTGTGTGAACTGAATTGTAATTTCATATAGCGTATGGTTTTGAAATTTGGTGTCATAGTGGTGTGAGTGGCCTGACTGTGCCTGCTTTTTTAGTACTGGTGTCATATGTATGTTTGAACTATGTTTTTTTTTGGGGGGGGGTGAGATTATTTACGACAAAATCGTTCATTGAGGTGTGGACAGATTTTATATAAATAAGAAATTTAGTAGAATTGACAAAGAAAATCTATTTGAACTTCTCGCATTTTAGTAGTTGAAGTAGTCAGATTTTATATAAATAAGAAATTTAGCATAATTGGCAAATAAAATCTATTTAAACTTCTTGCATTTTAGTAGTTGAACTTGTCAGATTTTATATAAATAAGAAATTTAGCATAATTGACAAACATTATCTATTTGAACTTCTTGCATTTTAGTAGTTGAACTTGAAAGTAATATTTTAATTCAGTGTTTTAAATTATTTACATTTAACAGATAGGCTATTAAGTTCTCTGCTTTTTAGAGTTTCATTGTTTTTGTATCATATTTTTCCTTTTTTATGATTCGTGGTGCAGAGCTAAAATTATTTTTATTTACATTTTTCATATTTAAAGTTATTGCCTGCGAACTAGTATTAGAACTTTTATATTTCAGTTTCAAACATTTTTCTTGTAGTTTATATTTCTTTGCCCCGCGCTCTGGTTTGTTTAACTGGGCTTATGGGTGGGGTGTTTGTAGATGATGGAGGCTATTGGGACATTTTTCGGCCCAAATGGCCTGCGTGGGTGTTTTGGACACTGCTGGATGTGCGTGTGCTCTGGGTTTAGTCCCACCTTGCTAAGGGAGGAGGCTTTCGACCTGTTTATAAACACGGCCGAGTCCTACTGGTCGAACGCCTCTGAATACTTACCTGAGCGCTTATACAAGATGCTCTCTCTCTCATGACCTATGGGCCCTGGTCGGCTGGCCCTGCATTGTGCGGATTACTAGGGATTCACCCACGGGCTCGAGTTCAAGTATCTAGCAGCGTCAGGGCCTGCGCTTGTCCTTGGGCGGTCAATTTTTACTTTTTTGTTTGTTTGAATCTAGTACTTGACTCCACTAGTAACTTGAACTGATACTTTTTGTTCTAGTTCTATGGAAATGTTGTTTTTTCATTTGAACTTTTTTGCCTTGTTTTTGTGTTTGTTTTGTGATTATTCTCAAGGGTCTTCTGGTGTCATTTTCAGCACTATGGTACTTGCGTGTGGACTAAGCTGTACTGATAGTCCATTCATAGTAGCACTTATGTTCTGAGTCTGACATTTTTGGGGGGGATTACGGACTGATGCTTGTTTGTACTTCTTATTGTAGTAAGTATGTACTCACTACTGCAGGAGACTCCTAACGCGACACTACGATCAGAGACCCTTTGCCGAAACTGTGTGCAATGCAATAATCGCAAACGGTGGTGTAAAAACCCGTCAAAAAAGTTGCAAAACGTTTGCGTTGATGGATGCATCAAACACGGTTAAGGTTTTAGTTGCGTGTGCGATGCAGGGCATATGGTTAATCCATTCAAATTGTCTGCAATGAGGCAGAACAACAGAAACGGACAGCCATAACAATGTGTGAGCGATGCAGGACACAAGGTTAATCCATTCGAACTGTTTGCGATGAGGTAGAACAACAGAAATGGGCAGCCACATCAATGCGTTGCGATAAATGACATATGGTTAACTCGGACGAACTGTTTTCTATTAGGGAACACAACAGAAACGGTTCAACTTAATAAGATGTGTGTGATATGTAGCATAGAGTTCACATGGATGAACTGTTTGCGATGAGCCAAAAGAACACAAACGAGTCGTGTAAACAAGATATGTGTGATACGTGGCAAACAGCTGACTCGGATGAACTTTTTGCGATGAGAAATTAAAACACAGACAGTCAATATAGTTACTTCGTGTGTGGTTCTGTGTGTACAAAAAACTTTGAAAAATGCAAACTATTTGCTTGCGGTGGCTAGGAGTATCGCACATGATGCATCTGCGAGTACTCGTGTGCGATGATTAGTATGTTACACATATGTTTCCTTATGTGAACATGTGTGTGAATTTGCAATATGGACAGTTAATATGCAAATGCCTTCTGGACATTGGGCACACGCTTAAACTCAATGAACTATGTATGATACTAATACTTTCCATGAAAATTAATGAACTTGGGTAACAACATTAGAGTAACATATATATAGTGGTTACACTATTCAACAAAAGGAGGATCTTCGTAACACGGTTTTGACAACCATATGGTCCATATCTACATACTTAACATATATAGTAACAGCTAGCACATTTTAAGAGGCTGAGGGCCAACAACCATATCTATCCACTGGTAGCATCTTGATCACGGCGACTCAGCATCTCGTCAATGAAAAGGAAGAGCCCACCCGTGCCTTGGTAGAGCAGGAGTAGAACAGTGTCCGCAATTTTCCAATATGGATGCATTGCCACGAGAAGCGAGAACTTGTCAATTTGAATAGTTCCATTTTTGCGGGAAATGCAGTACCTTGCAATCACTTTGGCATTATTAGTAGGCACAAGTGTAATTCCACCACACCGGGAAATCGATCCTGGAACGGCTACAGGGGCAATTTCTATTAACATGTAGAATACAAAACGATTGTAACATATCGTTGAAGATATATATAGTTTATGAGCATCAACATTAAAATAAGACTTTTTCAGCGCTTTGTGCACACAATTTTTCTTGTTCAATGTGTGCACCATAGGTCTAATTAATCCCATGCAAAATCCAGCGTTCATACGTTGTGCTATCTCTGTCAGATTATCAACAAAGTTTATGACATGCTTCAAGTCCTTCCAGTGAAATTTGGTACGCTTAGTAACATACAGATCGTTCACTATGCATCCAACATTTCCTGCTTAAAAGGTGGAATGGTATTATTTATTCAAAACTTGGCAGAAGAATATATAGTGCGCATAAATTGGTAAACAGAATTTGTTACTACCTAGGAACAGAGTCAGAATATGATATCACAATTGGTTGCTTAAATAGTGATCAATTGGTTGCTTAAATAGTAATATGACCACATGGAGAAAGTTGAAAGGACACTAACCTCGATCAGACTTTGATCGACTGATGACATTGGGGAACTAAACATCCATGTTAATTAGACTAGGCTGTGGTGCACGCACTAGAATTTTATTGCCAGCTTTTAGTTCATAACACTTAGACATTTTTCTCCAAAGGTCCGCATTAAAATAGGAGTGACCGTCTTTATCAAGTTTTACGCTAACCATCATTGTAAATCCATGTTGCATTGTCAATATGACATCCTGGGAGTCATCAGCAAAGTAAAGCCCAAGATTTCCTTCTACTCCTATTCTTGCAAAGCAAGGGATGTATTGTTTGAAATGAAAATTAAGATCGTAAATTAGATATATTGAAATAACCGAGCAAGATGCAAATATGGGAGTAACTGATAGAACATATCCATATATAGATGCAAGCAAAGTACATAAATATAGAATTAAAAATAGATAATGTAAAAAAGATTTGATGCAAATATATACATAATGTAGCAACAGACGGTATATGTTCACAAATTTACGCCATGCCGACTGTGGTAGGTTGAGATTGAACATACCGAGTGCTCCCTGAAGTCTTCCAGAATGGTGAGATAGAACTTCGCTTCCGACTGGCCACGACCACAGTTGCCTGATTTGTGCTCGCACTGTGCACACATGAATGAATACCCATGAATCAGCTAGAACAAAAATGATTCCACAGCGATTTCTACCGGTTGATTAACAGCGATAGACGGACTGCGATAAGAGATGAGTGAATATTTCGCTAATTAAGTTGATTACCTTATCCATGAGAAAAATCCCCAGCCCAATACCATAGAAAACCCTAATCGACCAGAGTCTAGAATGTCGGTGGAGATAGGCGGCGGAAAGCGGTGGAGGCGAAATCCGGTGCCATTTGGAGCGTGACCTACGTCTGCCGCCAACAGCCGTCGAGCTTAGGGTGCAGACTTGCGGAGGAGTCAGCGGCGAGTGAGTGGGGACGAATTGGGCGAGGGTTTTCTTTTCCTTTTGCATGTGTGAGTGAACACACACGGTTCACAGAGGCGACGGAGATGAATCATGCGTGATAGTAAATCACCGAGATTGAATGGGAATCCAAATTTCCTTTGTCCTTCATCAATGATTTTTTTTCTACGATGAACATAAACCCTACTAATCACCATGTTCAAATTTGACACTTTTCAGGGTTCATTTACAATATTTAGGGGATTATGTGCATTTTGTAGGCATTAATGCATGTAATTCAAATTCAAATAGTTGGTGCATGAAAGGGTGCACAAGAATGGTGTGGAAAAACCATACTCGTGGTATTTAGTAATTTCTCAAGCATTTTACAAGGAATGGGCAGTGATTTCAATGGAATGTGTGGCAATAGTCAACCACAAACGCATCATTTACCAGGTTATCAACTATAGAACAATGAAATATGTGCTTGAAAAACATGACGGCTAGCATGGTGCCATGGTATGGCCTCATCGTGCCCTGGTTAAAAGTTGAGAAGGTTTGATTTATGTCATCATGCACGCCTGTCGGTGTCAAAACCGGCGGATCTCGGGTAGGGGTCCCGAACTGTGCGTCTAAGGCGGATGGTAACAGGAGGCAGGGGACACAATGTTTTACCCAGGTTCGGGCCCTCTTGATGGAGGTAAAACCCTATGTCCTGCTTGATTAATATTGATGATATGGGTAGTACAAGAGTAGATCTACCACGTGACCAGAGAGGCTAAACCCTAAAAGATAGCCTATGGTATGATTGTATGTTGTCCTACGGACTAAAACCCTCCGGTTTATATAGACACCAGAGGAGGCTAGGGTTACACAAGGTCGGTTACAAAGGAGGAGATACACATATCCGTATTGCCTAGCTTTCCTTCCACGCCAAGTAGAGTCCCATCCGGACACGAGACGAAGTCTTCAATCTTGTATCTTCATAGTCCAACAGTCCGGCCAATGGATATAGTCCGGCTGTCCAGAGACCCCCTAATCCAGGACTCCCACAGTAGCCCCTGAACCAGGCTTTCAATGACGATGAGTCCGGCGCGCAGTATTGTCTTCGGCATTGCAAGGCGGGATCCTCCTCCGAATACACCACGGAAGAATTTGAATACAAGGATAGTGTCCACATACCACCGTAGAGAGAATAATATTTCCACAAATCCAATTTGCTGACTTGTCTTGGCAACACGACATTATGTCACAGCCCGGTGATTTATTCGAACCGTTTCTTTTAACTAGCCCCGTACATAACGCGAGGCAGTTTTTTGACACGTCTTGTCAAAGCAGAGATCATGTCCCCTTATCACAGGATTCTCATCAATACGGCTGTGGGTAACCCAACCGCGTCTAGGACTCCTAGATTATAGGCAAGTCCCAAACGGCTATGGAGAGGACGCTTGATATTCACCATCTTTATAAAGGGCCAAGGCTTTCACTTTTTCCCTCCCCGTGCTCAATCGAATCCTTCCCCCTCCTCGAGTTCTAACACCCAAAGCCTAGGTCAGGTGCTCCGGATCTTCAATCATGTCCGGATCTAGCGTTCAAGGCCGATGGATGCCCTCCTCCGTTACGGAAGATGATATCAAGAAGTTGAGGGAGGCCAGATACGTGACGGCCGAGGTTTCGCATCGGCTTCCTGCCCGAGGGCAGGTCGTCCCTACTCCTGAACCCAACGAGGACGTTGTGTTCATCTCCCACTTCCTCCGAGGTCTAGGCCTCGCTCTGGATCCCTTCGTAAGGGGTTTGATGTTCTATTACGGGCTAGACTTCCATGATCTAGCCCTGGACTCCTTTCTCCACATCTCGGCATTTATTGTCGTGTGTGAGGCTTTCCTCCGCATTACCCCCCACTTCGGCTTGTGGCTGAAGACCTTTGATGTGAAGCCGAAGATAATCGAGGGATAGTACGCAGCGTGCGGAGGCGCTTTAATAAGCAAGATTGCAGGAGCTCCGTGGCCAAAGGGTTCCTTTCCAAAGGTGTCTGGATTATGGCAATGGGAGTGGTTTTACATCATAGCTCCCAGAAGTGCCAAGTGGGTGGCTCCCCCCGCTTTCCACTCGGGCCCCCCACCACAACTGATGTCATGGATTAGCAGAGGGCTGAGCTGGGGTCCGGCCAAGGACGTGCCTATACTGCAAAGCCGCATTCAAGATCTCTTCGAGGGAGATTTTAATTTGGTTATGGTAATGCAAGTCATGCTGGTTCGTCGAGTCCAGCCTTGCAAACGCCGGCCCCTTCGCTTGTGGGAGTTCAACCCAGAAGGACCGCGTGCTATTCAAAGTTTCCTCGGACTGATGCACGAGGAAATGTACAAGTCATTCTTCGGACCTCAAACAGAGTGTCCGGACACCATCGAGGATGCGGGTCTGAGCAGCAACCGCGCCGCTGAACAAGTAAGTAATCCTCTAGCCGAACACACCGTCTTTTATTTATCATGACGTCATTTCTGAGAGATCGTCCTTTGACCAAGATTGTCTAACAAAGGCGAAGATGATTCGGTGTCCGGCCCCCCTCCCTGAGGGTTTGGAAAATCCGGTACTGGAAAAGATGCTTGAGCTCGCACCTTGCCCGGAGCCCTCGAAGAGAGATACAGGGGGAAATAATATGGGCAAAAGCAGGATCGCATCGCTGCCAATTCCAACCTAGGGAATGAGCGCCTCCATAAGGGAGGATAACCAAGGAGAAGACTCCGACCTTCTCTCGCTACGGGGGAGGAAGAGGACTACCTCTGAGGATCCGGAAACCGAGGCTTCCAAACGGGAGAAGAAGTCTCCAACAGAGGGTCCTGTCCCAGGGGGTGCTCTTGCCGCACAAAGTCTGCACGGGGATCTGCCCTCCAATGAGCCGTAAGTGATGAAAAATACTTTAATAGTGAAGATATATTACGTTTCCTCTGAGAAAAATAACCGAAGCATATATCTTGCAGTTCGGATCTTAGCCCTTCTCAGCTGAGCTCGTCTTCGGGGGATCTTCTTCCGGAGATGATGGAGAGTGAAACGCCTCCCCCGGACTCCGCCGCTCAAGAGGCGGGCGACCTCGAAGTGTCATCACGGAGGGCCTCTCCGGATCCGGTGAGTCCAGAAGATAATCCCATAGTCACCCGAAGTCCCCAGCGTCCGGCTCTTGAAGAGAGCAAACAAAAGAGTTCGGCACCATCTGGTATGCGGTCGGACGTACTGAGGGAGCTATTGGAGCGAGCGTCCATCTCAGAAGAACACCGTACGTTGATGGGTACGATGATGGAAAGAATTTCATCCGCCGAAAGTGGATTACATGAAGCCTTTACGAGTCTACTGACGGGCTTTGAGGTAGGTGAGATGATATACATTTTGATAGTACCGCACATGTTAGGTGTGCCCTGTGTAGATATTAGCCCCTGAGACTCTGGTTGTCATCGAGAACGACGACGAACAGAGGATCATAGTCCCAGGTAATAACCAGACTGCCTTTATGTGCACGTGGTGGAAGCTCCAGTGGCTAGCCGGACTAATGAGTTTGCCGAACTAAAGCAGCAACTGGATGCGGCAGATGCCGACATCGAGCTTGTTAACAAGCGACTTGATGAGTCACAGGGTAAGGAATGTTTTCTAGTGAATGTCACATAATAAGAGCCGCATGATGCCAGTATCTTTAATATGTTGTGACTGCAGACAGAGCTGACGCCATGGAGATCCTTCGGGCGGAACTTGCCCGAGCCAAGGAACAAGCAAGAGTTAGTAATGCGGCTGCTTTGAAGGCGGCCGAAGAGTTAAGAGTCGAGAAGGCTGCGCATTGCGAAAGCAAAGAGAAGATGGCCAAGATGGCCGTAAAATTAAAAGACACTGCCGACCGTTGCTAGTTCCTTGAAGAAGAGGACCGAGTGAAGGCAGCGGACCTTGAAAAGGCCACGATGGCGACCATAGACACCCGCTCTGCTATGAGGGCGAAGAAGGAGGAGCTGCGTGAAGCCAGGGATATTGCGGCTGGGAAGCCCTTTCTGCTGTAGAGGAAGTTCGGAGATCTGCGGTATGCCCCTCTGGATTGGTTGTGGAGTTCGGCAGATGCATATATGGACTTGGCAGCGAGCGCTGTCGAGGCGGTCGAGTACTTCCGAGATCAGACAGATCGTGAAGTGGACAAGCTATTCTGGTCGCAATTTAACGTTGTAGAGCGTCCGCTTCCCTTGACTGATCAGCTAGCCGAATGGGCCGAACTTAATAGATTGTCCGGACTTGCCATGAGGTCCGTCATAGATCATCTATGGCCGGGGAAGCTGAAGCCGAACAGCTGTTTCAGCTTAGTGCAGCAGTTCCTTGGTGCGGTGCCATGCATCAATGTGATGAAGAGGTCAGCGTGCATAGAAGGCTCGCGGATGGCCTTTTGCCCGTGTCAAAGCATACTGGGCGGAGATGGATGCTACCACTGTTGCGGCACAAGGTTCGGCCATAGGCCGAGTGGCTGCCGAGCACTATTTTGAAGAAGTTCTTGAGGGTGCTTGTTTAATAGAGACCCAGAGCTTGAAGAATATTATGTTTGAGTGACATGTATTCCCATTGTAAACACAATGTTTTTATGAAATGAAGTAAGGTTGTGTTTATACTTTTGCCGGAGAGTAATATGATGCCTCCTGTGCGGCCATTTATGTATATATGTATATAACCTGAAAGATTGCAGTCATCGGCTTCAACCCCCACGCATATAATGCGGAGGTGCTCGCAAAAGACGGGTGTTCACACTTAACCCAACGTCTTGGTCCTGATAAGGAGGTGATAGCGTAGTGAACAAGGCAATTGGACTATGATGCTTTAACACTTTCACTTAGCCATAGGAATTTGACGGTGGGGCTACTATATAGCCCCTGGTGGCTCTGCACTCTCCCGAACTCGGGGTGTGTATATGCCTGGCCAGGAAATGGCCCTTCATTAAAGCGGAGGAATTCTAACATTCTGATAGGTCATCGAGTGGTTGACCAGTCTGGCGCTATATCATGACAGTCAGTTTTCGGCTTTCTCTACTAAGGTGCTTGCCCGGATGAACCAGGGCACAATCGCACTAGTTCTCCTGGTGCTGCCTTAGCCGATAAAGCGGAACGTAAGGCACCAAAACACAGGAGCCGGGCAAACCCAACATTTGACCAAAGACATGATTCGAAGTTGATGCATATAAGGCCAAACTCGCGACGCCGAACACTCCCTAAGGTATTCGGTCTTTTATGGTATAAACCGGGCCTAAATAGTGCCCTTTGTAAGAAGCCCATTGTGTCCAGGTACGTGCGTTATTCTGATGTGGCCACATGCCAAGACGTCAGCATCCTTCTCAATTGTACTGAGAATTCGAGGGATGTGTATCAACAAGAGAGAGTAAAAAAGGTTTACGCAGGGTCTTAATCTAAAAAGAATCCTTGGAGCGGGTCCCTGCTGCACGTCTGCGCCTATGTCTCTGCTATGCCGTATCCTGGATGGGTGTAGCACGATGATCATCTGTAAAAGAGAGGAACTTAGGTGAAAAGTTGACGTGCAGAAAGGTAGTTTTTAAAGAAACCATGTGTAATTAAAGATGAGTAAAAATTGCCACTTGTCTGCGCGCGTTGAGCCCTTTGTATTTGTAATAGGGGTGTGGCCATCGATCCTGTATGAATTACATATAGCTGCACCGGACTCGTCTAAGCGTGTCCCTGGTCTTGACGACCTATCAAATGCTTTAGTTGGTGAGGTCGTTTTTAGTGTGCGGTTGCCAAGGCAGCCGCATTCTCTTCGGCGCGCAAAGATCGCTCAATATTTCCATTCATTGTAATGATGCCACGTGGACTGGGCATTTTGAGCACGAGGGAAGCGTAATGCGGTATTGCATTAAAGCGAGTGAAAGCTTCGCGTCCAAGTAGTGCTTGATAGCCACTTGGGAACGAAGCAATGTGGATGGTTAAATGTTCACTACGGAAGTTATCGGGGAAGCCGAATATAACCTTTAGTAGCAGGGAGCCCGTACAGTGAGCCCCTGGGCCTGACGTTACTCCTTTAAAGGTAGTGTTGTCATGGCAAATTTTTGTTGGGTCTATTCCCATTTCGCGGAGTGTATCCTGGTATATCAGGTTTAGACTGCTGCCACCGTCCATCAGGACTCGTGTAAAGTGGTATCCGTCAATTATTGGGTCTAATACCAGGGCAGCCCATCCTGCACGCCGGATACTTGCTGAGTAATCAAGATTGTCGAAAGTGATCGGTTGAGATGACCAGTGGCAGGGCTTCACGGTGATAGGCCCTTGGGCATATTTTTCTAGGAGTGCTGCTTTGTTTCTCCCCTTGATCACGTGTAACACGTTGACTGTTTTGACTTTTGGTGGAAACTTCTTTTGCTCCCCAGTGTCTTGCTTGAGAGGCTCATCCTCGTCTTCGCTTGGTGTATCCTCCCCCTTGTGTACAGCGTTGAGCTTGCCGGACTGCTTGAAGACCCAACATTCTCTGTGGGTATGATTAGCGGGTTTACCAGGGGTGCTATGGATCTAACATACTTGGTCCAGAATTTTGTTTAGGTTGGATAGTTCGTCTGTGGCGCCTTTAGAGGGTGGCTTTTGCTGATTTGGCCGAGAGCTATTGAATCCGGCGTTTACTGCCGTGCTCTTCGTGCTGTCTTCTTTATTTCGGTGTTTGTTAGTGTTGTCGCGCCGTGATTTCCCGTTTCCATCTCGAACTTCAGATGTACTGGGGTCGCTGGTGCTGCATCTGGCCAGCCAGCTATCCTCACCCGAGCAAAAGCGGGTCATGAGGCTTGTTAATGCTGCCATTGTTCTCGGCTTTTCTTGGCCGAGGTGTCTGGCAAGCCATTCGTCACGGACACTGTGCTTAAAAGCTGCCAGGGCTTCGGCGTCCAGATAGTCGACTATTTGGTTCTTTTTAGTAAGAAACGTGTTCCAAAGCTTTTGGGCTGACTCTCCAGGCTGTTGAGTTATAAGACTCAAATCGTCAACATCCGGAGGTCGGACATAAGTCCCTTGGAAATTTGCTCGAAAAGCGTCTTCGAGCTCTTCCCAGCTTCCAATGGAGCTTTCGGGGAGGCTTTTAAGCCAGTGCCGAGCTGGCCCTTTGAGTTTGAGGGGTAAATACTTAATGGCGTGGAGGTCATCTCCTCGAGCCATATGGATATGGAGGATATAATCCTCAATCCAGACACCAGGGTCTGTTGTTCCATCATATGCCTTTATATTTACGGGTTTGAGTCCCTCTGGAAATTCATGATCCAGCACCTCATCGGTGAAACATAGGGGGGGTGCGGCACCCTGTACCCGGGTGTACGGAGTTCTTCGGATGTTTGTTGTGTTGCGTTGTATGCTGGAGCGCGCTTACGTGGTCCATTGATGGATCTGGGTTCGCTGTCCTTTTGATGCGAGCCCTCGCGTGGATCGTGTATTGGCTTATGTGCGGTGTTTGCTGCTCTATGTTGGCCATGAGGTCGTGTATCTGGCCAGATGGCTGTTTTAATTTTTGGTTGTGGGGGATCGGGGCCTCCTCATCGAATTCAGGTAGCAACTTCCGCTTTGGGTAGCTCTTGGTCGGGCGATTACCGCCGTACTTCGCTGCTATATTGAGTACTTTACTCCATCTGATTTGGAGTGTATCTTGCGCAGCCTTGAGCCTTTGCTTCTGCTTTTTTGGACTCCTAGCGGTGGCAACGAGCCTTTGATGGGCATTCTGTTGCTCCGGGTGTCTGTCTGGTGTAATGTCATCTTGACTATGATCTTTGACAGAGCCGGATTGTTCGGCTTGATTATCCGTGTTGCCGTGGTCCGGCAATGGTTCCCCTGCTCTAACGCTGGGTCTGTATGATCGTTATTTCTGTCGAGGCGGATTTGGGGCGGCGCTTACGCCGCCGCTTTGACTGCTTCTCGAGGGGACAATCCTTCGTTGCGTCCTTCCGTTCCTCGTCGTCGTTTTCTGTGTCCACCATGTATACGTCATGTGGTGAAGTGGGCGTCCAATGCCCTATGGGCAGTGGTTCCTCTTCGTCTCCCGCATCGTCGTCCATACCGTCGATGTCTTCGGAGTCGAAGTCGAGCATGTCGGTTAAGTCATCGATAGTGGCTACCAAGTGGGTGGTGGGTGGGGTGCGAATTTCTTCGTCGTCCGCATCCCAGTCTTGCCGGAGGTAGTTCGGCCAGGACTCTCCTGACAAGGAGAGAGACCTTAATGAGTTCAGTATGTCGCTGAAGGGCGAGTGCTGAAAGATATCCGCGGAGGTAAACTCCATGATCGGCGCCCAATCAGATTCGATAGGATTGGGCGCAGGCGGTTCGGAGTCCATGGCCGGAGAAGAATTCGGCCGTTTAACAACACGGCTCTCGGGCAAGTTAAGGTCGATGTTCAGCTCGATCACCGCTAAGGGTAATGCCTCCGTGGTGGGGTCCATCCACCCGTCCATGGACAGCGCAACTGGCTCCGAATTGAGGGTCGGAGCGGCTGCCTGTGCGATCTCCTGAACACTGTCTGATGGTAGAGCTAAATCGTGCTCATCGTGACCGCATGACGCACAAGGAAGAGGCTCGAATCCGTCGAAGATCAAGACTCCGCGAATGTTGGTCATGTAGTTTAAGCTTCCAAACCTGACCTGGTGGCCAGGGGCATAATTTCAATCTGCTCCAGATGGCCAAGCGAATTGGCCTGCAGTGCAAAGCCGCCGAACACAAAGATCTGCCCGGGGAGAAAAGTCTCACCCTCGGCTGCATCGCCATCGATGATAGTAGGAGCCATCAAGCCTAACGGCGACGACACCGAGGAACTCTCAATGAAAGCACCAATGTCGGTGTCAAAACCGGCGGATCTCGGGTAGGGGGTCCCGAACTATGTGTCTAAGGCAGATGATAACAGGAGGCAGGGGACACAATGTTTTACCCAGGTTCGGGCCCTCTTGATGGAGGTAAAACCCTATATCCTGCTTGATTAATATTGATGATATGGGTAGTACAAGAGTAGATCTACCATGAGATCAGAGAGGCTAAACCCTAAAAGCTAGCCTATGGTATGATTGTATGTTGTCCTACGGACTAAAACCCTCCGGTTTATATAGACACCGGAGGAGGCTAGGGTTACACAAGGTCGGTTACAAAGGAGGAGATACACATATCCGTATTGCCTAGCTTGCCTACCAAGCCAAGTAGAGTCCCATCCGGACACAAGACGAAGTCTTCAATCTTGTATCTTCATAGTCCAACAGTCCGGCCAATGGATATAGTCCGGCTGTCCGGAGACCCCCTAATCCAGGACTCCCACAACGCCCTTCATAAATCGAACCATCAGCGAGGAAGTTCAATGCTTTCGAGAGGAAATCACCAAGATTGAAGGGGAATCCAAATTTCCGTCCTAGTTTGTCATTCAGTTTTTTTCTAACGATCAACATACCGCCTCAAATGAAACATGTTCAAATTTGACATTTTTCCAAACTCATTTACCATATTTAGGGGATTGTGTGCATTTTCTAGGCATTAATTTTGCACATAATTCAAATTCGAACAATCGGTGCATGAAAAGGTGCACAAGAATGGTCTGGAAAATCATGCTCGTGCTATACAAAAAATGAAACACATGGTTGGAAAACATGACGCCTGGTGTGGTTCCATGGTATGGCCTCACCATGCGTGGTAAAAATTGGAGAATGTTTTCCTTATGTCATGATGCGCGCCTTTCATAAAACGAACCATTATCCGAGGAAGTTTCATGGTTTCGAGGGGGGAAATCACCAAGATTGAAGGGGGGGTCCAAATTTCCTTTGTCCTTTGTCCATGAGTTTTTTCTATGATGAACATACAACCTGCAAATCACCGTGTTCAAATTTGGCACTTTTTCGGGTTCATTTGCCATATTTAGGGGATTATGTGCATTTCCTAGGCATTAATGCGCATAATTCAAGTTCAAACAATCGATGCATGAAAGGGTCCACAAGAATAGCCTAGAAAACCATGCTCATGCCATTTAGTAAATTCTCATGCCTTTTACAAGGAATGGACAGATATTTGGATGAAATGTGTGGCAATAGTCAACCACAAATGTCTATTTGTTGGGTTTTCAACTATAGAAAAAATGAAATAAATGCTTAAAAAACACGACGCCTGGCATGGTGCCATGGTACGACCTCACCATGCCTTGGTAAAAATTTGAGAAGTTTTGGCTTATGTTGTCATGCACGCCCTTCATAAATCAAACCATCACCGAGGAAGTTCCATGCTTTCGAGAGGGAAATCCTCAAGATTGAAGGGGAATCCAAATTTTCTTTGTTCTTTGCCCTGGAGTTTTTTCTATGATGAACATGCACCCTGCAAATCACTGTGTTCAAATTTGGCATTTTTTCGGGCTCATTTACCATATTTAGGGGATTATGTGTATTTTCTAGGCATTTAGGGCATATAAATCCAATCCAGCTACGGGTGCACAGGTGTCGGTGTCAAAACCGGCGGATATCGGGTAGGGGGTCCCGAACTATGCATCTAAGGTTGACGGAAACAGGAGACAAGGGACACGAAGTTTTACCCAGGTTCAGGCCCTCTTGATGGAGGTAATACCCTACGTCCTGCTTGATTGATATTGATGAGTATGAGGCTTACAAGAGTTGATCTACCACGAGATCGTAATGGCTAAAACCCTAGAAGTCTAGCATGTATGATTATGATTGCCTCTATAGACTAAACCTCTAGTTTATATAGACACCGGAGGGGCCTAGGGTTGTACAAAGTCGGTTGCATAGAAAGGAAATAATACATCCAGCCTCCTAGCTTGCCTTCCATGCAAAGGAGAGTCCCATCCGGACACGAGAGGAAGTCTTCTATCTTGTATCTTCATGGCCCAGTAGTCCGGCCCATGTCACACAGGCCGGATGCCCGAGGACCCCTTAATCTAAGACTCTCTCAGTAGCCCCTGAACCAGGCTTCAGTGACGAGGTATCCGGCGCGCAGATTGTCTTCGGCATTGCAAGGCGGGTTCCTCCTCCGATCACTTCAAAGTACCTGACTTAAAGAGCTGTATTCGGCCTTCCATTTAATGTCGCACCCATTGGCTTCTGTGCCTCCAACCTTGTACTTCCATGTGTCGAGCGAATACGAGAGGTCGGGGTATATTTTGCACATAACCCCCCGGCCAAGTAAGAAAGGCCTCTATTTAAAGGGATTGGATCTTAGATCCATTCCACACCCAGCGGAAAATCCTTTGAGTCTTGCTAGGGGAAACCATTCAAAATGGCTAGCATCCCTAGTTCTTCCTTCCTCCCTCACGGCTCCGAAAAAGGCAATTAGCAGAGATGTTATGTATCCCATGAGCAGTTGGTTAAGCTCCAAACACAGGGATTCCTTCCCCCCACGGATCTGGTCCATGTTCGAGCAGGATTGACCTCCTTCACAGGCGAAGTTTTGGTAGAAAATTTCCCCAATCCAACCAGGGGGAACAGGTGTGCTTCATATCTTACTTGTTGAGAGGCGTCGGGTTTCCAATCCACCCTTTCCTCCGTGGACTCCTGGAGTATTACGGCCTCCAACTGCACAACCTCACTCCGGCCTCTATCTTGCACATCGCGGGTTTTGTTGCCCTTTGCGAGCTTTTCCTGGCCTGTGAAGCCCACTTTGATTTGTGGAGGAAGCTATTCTGCCTCATCCCTCACAACCAAGAGGGGTCGATATTCAAGGCGGGCGGCGCCGAAGTATGGCGCATAGCTGGGACCGGATACCTGTCCGGCACACCGAAGAAGGCGCCCAAAGAATGGCCCTCAGAATGGTTCTATATTGAGGACGTCGCTCTCCCCGACCCAGTTCGGATGGGTTTTCCCGAATTTTCAAATGCTCCATTGAAGAAAGGCCACAGCTGGCGCCCTCGGAGCCTCGAGGAGGAAGATAGCGCGGAAGTCCATCAATTGATGGGCAAGATAAGGAGACATGCCCAGTCCGGATTATCAATAATCGAGGTGATGGCGACTTCCATAGTGTGCGGGGTCCAGCCACTCCAATACAGAGGGCTCCCCATGTGGCACTATAATGGGGAAGATGACGCCTCACACTGCGGTCGGAAGGGTCTAGACAACCCCGCCGCTTTGGCCAAAATATTGGCCGAACTGTACAAAGGGGAGAAAGAGGAGTTCGCTCGTCTTAAATGTCGAGATGGATTTTCCATGTACAATCCTCCGAGCTGGGTGAGCTCTAATCCCACCACTTTACTCAATCCTCTCCCTGTGTCACTTTTAATGGACATTAACCCATCTGTTTGTAACAGGAAAAGCAGAAGGTTACCGAGGGGATCCATAACCCCGCCCCACAGCCAGAGGATCACAACCGGGAACTTGACCCCGGATTTGAAGAGGATCCGGACATATTTGTGGAGCTGGAGGATGGATTATTCCACCAGGTGAGCTATGATGGCACAGTAGTGCCAATCGTGGCTGATTATCCCGGCCTCCTTCCTGCTTCACATGTAAGTAATCAAGATACACCTTCTTCGAAAGAGTTTCCTCATTACGCCTCACCCACAACACTATCTCGTGCTCCAAAGGGGAGGCGCTCGACGCCCCAACATGCACAAGAGGCATCTCCTAGGGGAGCGGCGCCCGTGCCGAGCAAGTCTTCGAAGAGGAAGGCGAACGACAGTATGACAGAAACTTCATCAAAGAGGTATGGCTTTCTTTTTAAATATACCTCCTGGTCGTCACATCAAACTTTGACATTATCCACTGCATTTTATCAAGAAGAGTGTCCATCGGACTATGTCCGGGGATCTTGCCGGTCGCGCCTCCACTAGTCAGATTCCAGACCCAGCCCTAAGGACAGGGGCTGGCATGGGAGTGGCGCTGGACTGTCCTTCCGTAGAGGATTCAGATGATATGTCCGTCACAAACTCCTAAGTGGAGAGCTCCATGAATCATCGGCGCCGGAGGGACGCTCTCCGCGACCCCGACTTTTCAAAAGAGGCATTCAATGCCTTCAGCTCGACCGATGCATACATCCGAGCTGCTCGGGGTGGACTTGCCAGAGCCATGGACCAACATTTAAAAGATATGTGGATAAGTGTTAATTTGATACTCATATACCAGTAGCCCCCGAGACTTGAAGCAGTTGATACAACTGATTTAAGGATCATTGTATAATCAGATACTCACGGAGAAGAATAGCCTGCTGTCTCAAGAGCTGGAAAAGTGCCAGACCCAGCTAGCTGCAGCTACCGCCGAATTGGAGAAATCCAAGGGGGCACGCCTGGTAATGTTTCGCTTTATCAGAAAAAAGTATAATCATAAACCAGTAATATTAATACTGTTGTGTTTCCGTTGACAGTGTCAGTTTTTGACCAACTGATTGAAAAACTGAAAATCGCCCAGGCTGGTGAACAGGAGGCCAAAAGGCAACATGCAGCAGGAGAACGTGTGCTGACACGGGTCAGGGATGAAAAGAACAAGCTGCAAGATTCCAACACCCTGCTGAGCGAAGAACTAAAAGATGTGCGAGCCCAGCTTGCTGACGCCATCAATGAGAATAGGAGGCTACAAGGCGGCATATTCAGTATGTTTTTGACCTTACCTTTATGCACTTCAGCAAAGAAATGGTCTGACAGATTTATGTCTCCAGGTTGCTGACTGGCCGTCCCGAAGAGGAAATGTCCTGCTCTCAAGGCGACCTTCTGCAAGAGCTGTCCCAATTGCATCAGCGAGCTCGGCAAGCAATGCGGAGCATTGCCAAAGCTTTGTGGTTGTCCACCTCTCCTCTAGGACATATGGAGGAGCTTGTGAAGCTATTCCAGGGAGCTCGGTGGTTCTTTCGATTATGGAAGATATTGGCCTGCCGAGAAGGAGCGCGAGAGGCCTGGGCCGTGGTGAAAACACGGTACACGAAGATCGATCCGAATCATATGGCCCGGGTCGAACCTCGAGGGTCGTATGGAAAAGAAATTCCAGTTAGCCTGGTGTACAACCAGGTAAAGATAGCCGTCAAGTATTCCCAACAGGATTGTAGGCTAGATAACCTGTTGGATGGCATAGAGGAAGAATTTTTTAGTCCAAGTGACTATGTACTTGAATTGACAAATCTGTCCCTAGTCAGATTGTAAAACGATTGTCATGGCAGACCTTTTCGCTTTGACCTCTGGACCCGAAGGCTCGGAGTGTTTCCGAATACCCACTCAGTAATATAAACCGGGGCATGCGTGGGAACCAGGCGTAGGGGTCATAGTTGCTTGAATAGAAAAGTTGGATCCGGCTAGCTATGATATATTACATGTCGATTTTAAGAAACATCTTCCAGGGAGAATTGTTTCGTTAAGGGTTCCTTTCCCTGGGCGGATATGCGTTAGTATGCATGTCTGAACTGTGATTGAAAACTAACAGGATACGTAATATCTGGGGGTTCATGGTGTTATGAATGTAAAATGGCTTTAGTTCGCCGACCGAATATTCCCTTAAGAATGCTAGCTTTCGGCTTCACCCAGTCTGAGGTACACGTCCAGATGACCCGGCAGTAACAATCACAGAGGTGCTCCCTTTATGCCCTAGACGAACAAACGGGAACGTAGGGCATAAGCACAGGAGCCAGGCAACCCAGCTTGGCCAAAACTTAAGTCATAACAATGAATATAATGGTGAAGAAAAGGTACATATGCGGAAGAGGACACATATGAGTTGAGCTTGATGCTCGGAAAATAATAATAAGCTTCTGTAAAAGAAGCCCCTAAGTATTATCAGTGTATACATTTAAGGATGTGCACATCATAGGTGTGCAGTTTGGCCGCACAAGAGCTAAAGAGCTAAACGAAAAGTTAAAGAGAGGAAAAGAAAAATAATGGAAACAAAGGGAGAAGAAGACGAATAAAGAGTCTGGCTCTAGGCGTAGAATCTTCAGAGTCTGGCATCATTCAACGGGTTCGACTCTAAGTGGTTGTCTAGTGCATCACGCAGGCGGTACGCTCCTCTAGTGAGAACTTCATGTATGACGAAGGGACCCTCCCACTTGGGCTTGAGTTTGTCCTTTTTCTTCTCTGGTAAGCATAGAACGAGTTCGCCAACGTTGTAAGTCTTGGCCCGCACTTCCCTGCTTAAATATCTGCGAGCCTGTTGTTGATAAAATGCGGAACGAGCTTTTGCTACGTCGTGCTCCTCCCCCAGGGCATCTAAGCCGTCATGTCGATCAAGCTCGGCCTCTCTCTCTTCATACATGCGCACTCGAGGTGAGTCATGAACAATGTCGCAGGGCAACACAGCCTGTATGCCGTACACCATGAACAAGGGTGTATATCCGGTAGTGCGATTGGGCGTGGTCTGCAGCCCCCAGAGTATGGAGTCGAGCTCCTCAACCCAGTGTTTGTCTGATTTTTTCAAAGACCGCACTAGTCTAGGCGTAATGCCACTCATAATAAGACCATTAGCTCGTTCGACTTGACCATTTGTTTGTGGATGATAGATCGAGGCATAATTGAGTTTATTGCCCAATTTAGCACACCAGGATTTCACTTCATTGGCTGTGAAATTGGAGCCGTTATCGGTGATCATGTTGTGCGGGACACCATAACGGTGCACGACACCGGATATAAAGTCTATCACCGGTCCAGCTTCGTCCATTTTCACTGGTTTGGCCTCTATCCACTTGGTGAATTTATCTACCATGACTAGCAATGGGGATTGTTTGTAGTGCAGTAGGCGGCATATGGCTTTGATTGGCGAAGAGCTGGCATCCGACACAACGTTGGATCAAGTCATGTGCGTCTGCTCGAGCCATCGGCCAGAAGAAACCTGTACGGAAGGCCTTACTTACAAGGGCCCAAGCCGCAACGTGGTGATCGCCGAGGCCAGCATGGATTTCATGGCAGGAGTTGCCGTCCTTCTTCTTCAGAGATACATCTTTGAAGGACTCCAGTAGCACTTTTCTTGTAGACCTCTCCGTTATGGACCTTATAGGCTTTCAAGCTCCGAACAATGCAGCGAGCCTCATTCTGGTCCGCAGGGAGCTCTCGCCTATTAAGGTAGGCCAAGAACGGTTTGATCCATGAGGCAATTACTTTCATTATTAGATGGGCCGATGGTGTTATTTTGGTGCCTCAGCCCTCGATGATATCGGTATTGTGTTCGGAATCTGGGAGTATAGTCGGATCCGGACTAGTATTGCCGCTGTCATCCTGCCACACCACGGATGGCTTGAAGAGCCTTTCCAAAAAGACGTTAGGTGGGATGGTGTCACGCCTGGCGCCCATGCGAGCAAGGACGTCCGCCACTTGATTACTTTCTTGAGCACATGGTGAAACTCGAGTCCCTCGAACCGAGCGGATATCTTGAGTACGGCGTGACGATAGGCCGCCATCTTTGGATCCTTGGCATCGAAGTCTCCATTTATTTGGGATATTGCGAGATTTGAATCCCCACGCACCTCCAGGCGTTGTATGCCCATGGAGGTAACCATCCGAAGACCATGCAATAAGGCTTCATATTCCGTTGCATTGTTGGAGTCTGTGTATAATATTTGGAGTACATACTGGACTTTGTCTCCAGTGGGGGACGTGAAAACGACGCCTGCTCCTCAACCGGCCAGCATTTTCGAGCCAGCGAAGTACATGACCAAGTTGGAATATGTGCCATACTCTTTAGGGAGTTTGGCCTCTATCCATTCGGTAACGAAGTCGGCCAATACTTGGGATTTAATGGCCCGGCGTGGTTTGTATGTTATGGCAAATGGTAGGAGCTCAATAGCCCACTTGGCAATCTGACCCGTAGCGTCGCGGTTATTGATTATATCATTGAGTGGTACTTTGGAAGCCACCATAATCAAACACTCTTGGAAGTAGTGCCGTAGCTTCTGGGATGCCATGAATACCGCATATGCTATCTTTTGGTAATGAGGGTACTGGGATTTGCATGGTGTAAGGATAGTGGATACGCAGTATACCAGTTTCTGGAGTGGGAACTTGTGTCCGTCCTGCTTTTTCTCAACGACGAGCACTGCGCTCACCACCTGGTGTGTTCCAGAGATGTATAATAACATCGCTTCGCCGACGTTTGGCGCGGCTAGGATTGGGTTGCTCGCTAAAAGAGCCTTTATTTCCTCCAGTCCGGTCGTTGCCTGTTCCGTCCACTCGAAGTGGTCGGTACGTCGGAGAAGGCGATAAAGTGGAAATGCTTTTTCTCCTAGTCTGGAGATAAAGCGGCTTAAAGCTGCCACGTATCCGGCTAGTTTTTGGACTTGTTTAAGGTCGGTTGGTGTAGCCAGTTGTGACAAAGCTCGGATTTTGGCTGGATTTGCCTCAATTCCTCTATTGGAAACAATGAGGCTCAACAGCTTTCCAGCGGGAACGCCGAAAACACACCTTTCTGGATTGAGCTTAATGTCATATGTCCGGAGGTTGTCGAATGTGAGATGCAAGTCGTCGATTAACGGCTCGACGTGTTTAGTCCTGATGACGACGTCATCTACATATGCTTCCACTGTCTTGTCGATTTGCTTCTCCAGGCATGTTCGAATCATGCATTGGTAGGTGGCGCCGGTGTTTTTAAGCCCAAAGGGCATAGTGTTGAAGCAGAAAGGCCCGTATGGTGTGATGAATGCGGTTGCGGTAGGAAAAATAGTGAGTCATGTCCTGCAGTAGCATCAATAATCTGATCGATGCGGGGGAGGGGGAAGGGATCCTTAGGGCAAGCCTTATTGAGCTCTTTGAAGTCGACGCACATGCGCTAGGATTTGGACTTATTTGGTACCATCACCAGGTTTGCTAGCCAGTCCGGGTGTTCTATTTTTCTGATGAATCCGGCCTCGGTTAACTTGGCTAGCTCCTCCCCCAAGGCTTGTCGTTTAGGTTCGGAAAAGCGCCACAGTGTTTGCTTGACCGGCTTATATCCCTTCAATATATTGAGGCTGTGTACGGCCATCCTGCGTGGGATTCCTGGCATATCAGAAGGGTGCCAGGCAAAGATATCCCAGTTCTCGCGTAGGAACGTTCATAGTGCGGCATCGACTGTTGGCTCTAGTTGTGCTTCGATGGAAGCTGTCTTCTTGGGGTCCGTCGGGTGGACTTGAAATTTGACTATTTCGTCTCCTGGTTTGAAGGAGGTGGATTTGGGACGTTTATCAAGGATTACGTCATCCCTATCCACCATCGAGCGTAGTGCGGTTAACTCTTCGGCCGCGAGGGCCTCAAACAGTGCCTCGAGGACTAGGGATGTTGTTTTGTTTTTAGCGCGGAGGGCTATGTCCGGATCACTAGAAAGAGTGATAATACCATTGGGCCTGGGCATTTTGAGCTTCATATACCCGTAATGAGGTATAACTTGAAAGCGTGTGAATGCATCTCCCCCCAATAGGGCATGATATTCACTTTCGAAAGGGGCCACTTGGAAGGTTATCTCTTCGGACTGATAGTTCTTCGGCGTGCCGAATACCACATCAAGTGTAATTTTCCACGTGCATCGTGCCTCCTGCCTGGGAATGATCCCTCGGAAGGTTGTATTACTATGGTCGATGCGGCTCTTGTCTATTTCCATTTTATTCAGTGTGTCCTCGTAGATGAGGTTTAGTCTGCTGCCACCGTCCATGAGCACTTTAGTGAGCCGAAAGCCATCCACAATTGGGTTGAGGACCAAGGCAGCTGGTGCCCGGACTGACCAGATTTTTGGTTCGGTACTGGCGTTGAAAGTTATATGGCCATGTCGTTCAAGGGATTTATTGTTGCGACTTGGCAGACTTGGGCAAGGTCGTGGAGTGCCCTCTTGCGCCGATTGTTTGAAGCGAACGTCTTGAAGACTGTCAATACTCTGTGGTCGTCGTGTTGAGGGGGGAGTTGCTCCGGGGTGTTTTTGGTGAGGATATCTCACCGCTCTTGGCCACTTGCCGGAGTATCCAACATGCTCTTAGGCAGTGGGTTGGTATGGTATCCGGTGTTGTGTGTATTTTGCATGGCCTATCGAGCCATCTCTCCAGAACAGATCCGCCCCCCCCCCATAATGCTCTTAGATTTCTTTACTATTGGGCCGGGCACCCCATGAGGGTGCATAGTTTTTGCCCGAACAAGGGGTTGAGTGGAAACCGGTGGTTCCCAGCGAGCTGCCTGAGCTTTTCAGGTGCTTTCCATTGTACAGTACTTCTGTACTATGGTTGCCAAGTCAGCGAAGTGTAATACGTGACGGCGGTTGATGGCATTGAGGATTCCTTCGTCCGAGTAATTATTGCAGAATACTGAGATCGCGTCTTCGTCGTGGCAATCTTTAATCTTGTCCTTGACAAGGAGGAATCAGGCCCAAAAGTGATGGACTGTTTCCTGAGACTGCTGTCGTATGCACATGAGATCGTGCATATCTAGGTGGGTGGGTGGCTTTAGATCCGAACCCTGACCCAATTTGGGATCCGGAGTTTGAGGAACTTCTGAGCTTAATAGTTCAGGCTCCGGGATATCAAGCGATTTTTCAGGTCCGCCGTCCGATTCTAGGTTCAGAGGATGGGGCATGTTGTTCTGTGGATGTGTATTCGGCTCTTCGAGCTCATAAATCCGAACATAGTTCGTCCTCACCATAGAGGAAGAGTTGTTGATTTGCTCCACTACTACCGCTATCTGATGGGTGATCGGCGGAGATTTGATTTCTCTCTGATCGGGTTTAAGCCCAATCCGATCGTAGTCTGTAGAGACCCCAATGCGACGATGCGATCCAGGAGCTCGTTTAAGGATGACAACTCTGTCGGATCCATCCGTTTGGAGTATTCGGGGTCAACACGAAGGTGATTTTTGATGACCCGAGAGGTCATCGTCGGCTTAACGGCCGGACGGGCGGTCATGGTAATACTGCCCAGCCGAAGGGTTTGGCCTGAGGCCAGGGCTCCTCTGGAGGTGATACTGTCCTTGATAACAAGGTGAGCCATCAACCTTGTCTTCGACGTCACAGAGGAACTCTCAATGCAAGCACCAATGTCCGTGTCAAAACCGGCGGATCTCGGGTAGGGGGTCCCGAACTATGTGTCTAAGGTTGACGGTAACATGAGACAAGGGACACGAAGTTTTACCCAGGTTTGGGCCCTCTTGATGGAGGTACACTACAAAAAAAGACACATCCGTGACATTTTGGGCCAAACAAATTTTTTTTCTGCCATACCTATGACACTTCTATGATGATAATTGGGACAAAACCCGGTATCATCATAGATGTGGTGGGGTCCTACTTCTATGACAAAAAATCATGACAGAAAATGGGCTTTTCGTCCTGGGCGGTCCGAAGACGCAGCTGCATGACATTCTTTGGGCCGTCCATGATGGAAAAAACCATGGTAGAAGCCAGGGCGCGGAAAATATCAGGGAGTCCTCGGTTACGGTGGGTGGTCGGGGGCCAAGCGATGCGCGTTTCTCTTGTACATACACGCGTGTGTGTGAGGCATTGGGATCTAACTGAACCCGAGCGAGGCGTTCGGCTCTAACTGAACCCAAGCAATTGCACTGCAGGCTACGCGTTACTGAACCCGAGCAATCGATCGATGGTTGTTAACCGAACCCGATCAAGCGATTCCTTCACTACTGCTGCTAACTGAAGCCGATCGATGCTGCCTCTGGATGAACAGTGAGCGTTGCTGGGGGGTTTGGATGAACAGTTCCCGGTGAGGTGGATGAACAGGACCCCGTGGTGTTGGCTCTGGATGAACAATACCCCTATCGATCGAGCCGGTTGGGGCTGGATGAACAGGATCCCGTGGATTGCAGGATGAACAGGACCACCCCGTGGAGGGCAGGATGAACAGTAGACAGTGGAGGGCAGGATGAACAGTAGCCCATGGAGGGGTGGTTGAACAGGAGCCCGCGGAGATGGCTGGTTGAACAGTAGCCGGTGGAGTAGCGCGCGGTGGAGGCTGGATGAATAGGAGCCCGTGGATGAACAGTCACACGTGGAGGCTGGAGGAGATCGACGGTGGATGAATAGTAGCCCATGGAGGCTGGAGGGGGTCGACGATGGAGATGAACAGTATCCCGTGGAGTCCCGTTTTGCCGTACGCCACACCCCTCCCAATGAACAGGACCCCCATTTCGACCGTAGTGCTCCAACACAAGTCCGTTTCCTCCTTTTTGTGGTACGCCGCACACCTCCCGATCAACAGGACCCCCGTTTCGACCGTAGGAGGTCCGTTTCCTCCTTTCGCGGTACGCCAGACCCCTCCCGATGAACAGGATCCCGTTTCGAACATGGTCGGTCGAACACAAGGCCGTTTCCTCCGTTCTGCAGTACGCCAAGCCTCATTTCCATCGGGTGTTCCGTCCAAGCCCTCCCGATGAACACGACGACGCATTCCGTTCCGACCCAACCGGTTGGCTCCCCATGAACATGATGACGATGTTGTTTCTCCGTTCCGACCCAGCCATGTATACGAGCCCTGGTCGTACGTATGCGCGAGTAGGCGTTCGAGACCCTCCTCGTATGTACGTACGTGGCCATATTTTGTTTATTGCACACCGGTCGCTGTACGTACATGTACATTCTATGTGCGTGCCTCTACTTCGACACATGCACGCCTCTACATCGACCCGTATGTATGTACACGTTCGCGACCAGAATGACAACACTACATACGCTTCGACCAGGTGGGTCCCGACTGTCAGGAACTTCCTTGCATGCGAAGACGTAGCTGGTGGGTCCTAGCAGTCAGCGGGGCGAATCGTTTTTTTGCCTGGACGCACTTCCTTCCGTGCGAAGATGTAGCTGGTGGGTCCCAGCAGTCAGGGGGAAACGTTTTTTTCCGCAAAATACGGAGACCCGTCCAGTGGGTCCACGCTGTCAGGTGGAGGAATAATTACTTTGCGCGTAATAAGGAGGCACTTCCTTGCTACGGCCGTGGACCCAGCTGTCAGCTTCTCCACAAATAGTCTACGTCCGATGGAAGACGTTCCTTGACCACGTTGACCACACCGCACCGAGAGCACCTGGGCGGTGGACGACGGCGAGGCCTAGGAATGGGACGACACGGAGTCGGGGAAGCCGCGGCAGTGGAAGCCCGCGCGGAAAGGAGTACGAGGTTTCACTGGTTCGGCTGCGGTGCGAGGCTTCCGTCGCCGCAGGGCCTGGCCAGCGGTGGGAATAGTAGGGAGCGGTGAGGCCTCGGAGGCAACACAGCCGGCCTCGGGAGGCAGGAGCATGCGGCATGACCGGCGCTGCTTTGGGTGGCTGAAGCAAGAAGACCAGACGTTGAAGAAGCACAACGGCCGTTGGATGGGCATCGTACGGTCACTGGAGCTAGAATCATTCATATTGACTAAGTTGACAAAGCACTCCTCCCCGTCAACTTAGTTGGCCCACAAGTCAGCCACCCACCAAGGTGGGTCCTAACTAGCCGGGGGAGTATTCATTTTTTTGTGCGTAATAAGGCGACACTTCCGGTGGGTCCGAGCTGATAGCAGGGGGAACGTTTTTTCGCGAAATATGGTGGCCCGTCTGGTGGGTCCCAGCAGTCAGGGGGGAAACATTTTTTTCGCCAAATACGGTGGTCCGTCCGATGCGTCCCTGCTGTCAGGTGGAGGAATAATTATTTTCCGCGTAATAAGGAGGCACTTCGTTGCGGCTGTCGTGGACCCAGCTGTTAGCTTCTCCACGTACAGTACTCTTCCAATGGAAGTCGTTCCTTGACCATGTTGACCATGCTGCGCCGAGAGCACCAGGGCGGTGGACGACGGCGAGGCCTAGGAAGGGGATGACGTGGAGCCGGGGAAGATGCGGAAGTGGATGCCCACGCGTAGAGGATTATGAGGGTTCACTGGTTCACTGCGGTGTGAGGCTACCGTCGCCGCAGAATAACAGGGGTTGTGGGTGAGTAGAGGGATGGCCTGGCCAGCGGTGGGAGTAGTAGGGGCGGTGAGGCCTCCGTCGCATCGCAGGCGGCCATGGGAGGCAGGAGCACGAGGCACGACTGGCGCTGGTTTGGGAGGCTTGAGCAAGAAGACCATAGGTTGAAGAAGCACTACGGCCGTTGGATGGACATCGTACGGTCACTTGAGCTAGAATCGTGCATATTGACTAAGTTGACAAAGCGCTCCATCCCCGTCAACTTAGTAGGCCCACAAGTCAGCCTGCCACTATACTTGGTCCCAGCTAGCAGGGGGAGTATTCATTTTTTTGTGCCTAATAAGGACGCACTTCCTTGCGTGCGAAGATATAGCTGGTGGGTCCGAGCTGTCAGTGGTGGTAACGTTTTTTTTGCAAAATATAGAGGCCCTTTCGGTGGGTCCTAGATGTCAAGTGGAGGAATCATTATTTTGCGCGTAATAAGGAGGCATTTCCTTGCGTGCGGCTGTGGACCCACCTGTCAGCCTCTCCATGTACAGTCCACTTCAGATGCATGTCGGTCGTTGACCATGTTGACCAGGCCGCGCCGAGAGCACCAGGGCGGTGGACGACGGTGAGGCCTAGGAAGGGAACGACACGGAGGCAGGGAAGACTCGGCAGTTGTTTCCCACGCGGAGGGGAGTACGACTGTACGAGGGTTTACTGATTCGTCTGTCGTCGCCGGAGAATAACAGCAGGTGTGGGTGAGTAGAGGGATGGCTAGGCCAGCGACGGGAGTACGATGGGGCGGTGAGGCCTGCACGGCAGCACACCCGGCCACGGGGAGGAGGGAGCATGTCACAGCCCTAGAGTGCCTGAGTGAAATAGTTGCATCTGCACTCATGCATCATGTCTAAAATTTCTGAAAGTTGAATTGATGTTTGTTGAAACCCTCAGAAATCACTTCAGAAATAATCAACATTAAAAATCTTTTCAAATGAGTCCAAGGAAATGTTCCTGTTATTCTGTAAAAATATTGCCAAGAGGTAAAATTCAAACCAATATTTTTGGAGTTTCAGAAATATTTATTTTGGGCCTTTGAATTAATTCAATAACTATTTGCATTGGATATATATATTCTTAATATAATTAATATATGTCCAATAATTCTGGAACATTTTACGTGGTTTTGTATATATTAGTTCTAGCCACATAATTATTTTCAGGATTTCATAAAATGGTTTGGTGTTAAAACTAAAACCAAAACAAATTGCAGAAAGAAATTAAAAACAGAAACAGAGAGACAGAGAAGAGCTACCTGGACTTACCTCTACAGCCCACCTGGCGGCCCAAGTGGCCGGCCCAGCCCACCACCGCCGCCTTCCCTGTCGCCTTCCTCCTCGCGCCAGTAGGCAGAGGGTGTGTGCCCGCGGCGCGCCTGCACGCGCCAGTCACCTCCTGCCTGCTTGCTCGCTGCTGGAGACAGCCCCGAGCGCCATGCACTCCCCCTCGACCGCCCCGTACCCCTCTCACTCTCCCGTGCCCATTCCCCTCCTCTCCCTCGCTCTCTCGCGCAACGCCCGAGGACCACCGGCACCGCCGTTCGCCTTTGCCGCGGCCACCAGCATCCCCATGCCAAGCCAGCTAGGCCACAAGCTCCGCCTCATCTGCCTCTTCCTCGTCGAGCTGTGCAACGCCGGACGCCCCGAGCGCCTCCACGCCGTCGTCTTCAACCTCCCGACGCCGGAGTTCTCCATCGCCGCCCCGCTTGCTCCGGCCTCTCCCTGAAGCCACTAACCAACCCTGCGGAACCACTGTGAGCTCCTACGCCCCTTGCCCCTCTCCCCGTCGACGCGTTCGTCCTCTAGCCCCGATCCCCAACCGTGACCGAAGTATCTCGCCGCCGGCCATGGCATAGCTGTGGCCACACCCGTGCAAGCTCGCAACCGAGCGCGCCACCGTGCTCAGCACGTTCCCAGGAGTCGACCGCGACCACCCGCGGCTCCTGCCATTCCCTGCATCGCCTAACCCGCCGTTGGCCGAACTCGGGTCGCCGCAAAGCTCGACGTCGCCGTCGTTTCGGACCACCCCGAGCCCAAACACCACTACCACTGGATGCGGACAAGTCTCCTCGTCACGTAGAGCCTCTCCGCCGCACAAATGGTCGCCTGTGGTCGATTCCCGAGCTGCACCGCCGTCTCGGCCCTCGCCGGCGGCTAAACGCCGGCGGGTTGACCGCTTTGACCGGCAAGGTTGACCCCTGTTTGACCTCCCCGGCGTCCTGACGTGTGGGTCCGGGCCCCTGTTTAATTAGTGCTAGGTAATTAGTGTTAATTAACTTAGTTAACTAGATGAGCCACTGACATGCGGGCCCAGCCCTAGATTAAAGTTAATCACCTACTTAGCACTAACAGGCACTGTTAGTTAGATGTGACACTGACACATGGGTCCCACAGGTCAGGTTTGACCTGGACCGGGCCTGTTGACCTGCTGACGTCGGCATGACCTAATACTGACGTAGTATTACTTTTCTAGATTTAATTTAATTCATGAAATTCCAGGAAATGTTTAAAACTTTAAAAATTCATAGAAAATCAACAGTAGCTCAGAATGAAATAATTTATATATGAAAAATTATCAGAAAAATTCGAGGAATCTGTTTATGGCATTTTCATGCATGTTAGAACAACTTATGGCTGCTGTTTAGGCCAATTCATACAAATGGAATTTAAACTCTCACATATGGAGTTTGAATTTGAATCTAGGGTTCAAACCAACTCCATTTAACATGTTGCTCGTTGCATTAGCTCAAACACATTAATATTGCCATGTCATAGCATGCATCATATTGTTGCATATCGTCATGTGTTGATTGAGTTCTTTCTCAGTTGCCGATGTTTGTCCCCTCTCGGTAGACGCTGCTCCGACGCTGTGATCGTTGACACTGATGAAGACTCAATGTTATCTTCAGAAGTGCCAGGAAAGCACGACCCCCTTGTTCATTCCGATACAAGCCCACTCTCTCGCTCCTGCTCTCTTTTACTGCATTAGGACAACAACGATTCATCTGTTACTTGTTGCGGTAGTCGAACCCCTTATCCTCTGCATGACCTGTCATTGCCACAGTAAATAGATGAAACCCACTAGCATGAGTAGGAGTTGTTTGAGCCCTGATGTGCTTACTCATTCATGCTTGTTTGTCATGCCTGCTACTGCTTAGAGTTGAGTCAGGTCTGATTCATCGGGGATGAATCGGAACAGTGATGAACATGTCCTACAGTGTGTGAGCTAAGTGTGTGAACACGTTTTGGTAAAGGTAGCGGTGAGAGGCCATGTAGGAGTACATGGTGGGTTGTCTCATTGCAGCCGTCCTCAGGAACTGAGTTCTGTGTCTGTGATCCATGAACAGCTACTACCACTCATTGGGATCCTTAATTGACCCTCTCGGCTTCTTAATCACCCTAGTACTCTGTCCAGGAGTTGCAACTAGTTTCTGGTGGTTGTAGGTTATGTGTTGGCGGCCGTGCGTAGCGCTGACCCTAGGGGTGGGCTATGTTGCGGTAGATACACCGTGGCACGGTGTACCGGGCGCCCATTTGGTGACTCGGGAACCCTGTGCACATCGTTCGGGGCCGTTTGTGGAAACCTCGGCCGGACTCCCTACGGATGGAACCTGGATAGGCGATAAACCTGGACTAGAGACTTAAGTGTTTAGGTAGGCCGTGGCCGACACCCTCGCCAGGCTTCCGCTTGAAGGTTGCCGAGATACATGACGTGTATATGGTGGTAAGTGGTGGGAGCATGTGTGAAGAAGTACACCCCTGCAGGGTTATCATTATCTATTCGAATAGCCGGATTCCTCGGATATGGAAACTTGGACCCCTTGCATAGTTCATAGACAAGTGAAAGTGGATACTCTAAAACTCGCAAGATAAGTGTGAGTGCTATGGATGGCCTTCTCGTAGGGAGACGGGAGCAGTTCCATAGTGGTGTATTGAATGGTGAATATGTGGACTCGTGTGCGCCACCTCAAAAGAGTTGCTTGCAGTCATAGTTCAGGTTAGCCACTGAGTCAAAGCTGGCTTGCTGCAGTTAAACTCCACCACCCCCCTTGTTGATACCGATGCATATGTAGCTAGTTCTGATGTAAGTCTTGCTGAGTACCTTTGTACTCACGTTTGCTTAATTTATGTTTTGCAGAGAGAGACTTCAGTCTCGCTAGTAGTTCCGCGTGGACTTTGATGTTAGCTTGATACCTCAGCTACGATCTTGTGCCCTCGGCAGGATCTGGTAGATAGTCAGGCTTCTCAGCCTTTTCCATTTGTAGATGTCTGTACTCAGACATGTTAAGCTTCCGCATGTGCTTTGATTTGTATGCTATGATTGTTGGGTCATGAGACCCATGTTTGTAATATCTCGCTCCTCGGAGCCTAATGAATAATACTTGAGTTGTAGAGTTATGTTGTAATGCCATGTTGTATCTACACATATCGAGAATATTGTGTGTATGATTGAAATGCTTGGTATGTGTGGGATCCGACAATCTAGTGGTTTATCCTTGGCAGCCTCTCTTATGGGGAAATGTAGTCTAGTGCTTCCATGAGCCATAGTAGTCCGCTACAGCCCGGTTCACCGGAGTCCTTCTAGCCCAGCACTACTGCTCAGGACACTTGACTGGCCGGCATGTGTTTCACTTTGTTCCTGTGTCTGTCCCTTCGGGGAAATGTCACGCGGTGACATCCGAAGTCCTGCCTAGCCTGCTACAGCCCGGGTTCCCGGAGTCCTATTAGCCCAGTGCTACAGCCCGGATTCACACGCTGCTGACCGACATGCTCGATGTGATTCATGTATGCCTGTCCCCATAGGTTAGTGCCGCTTTGGGTTCACGACTAGCCATGTCGTCCCGGGTTCTCTGTCATATGGATGCTAGCGACACTATCATATACGTGAGCCAAAAGGCGCATACGGTCCCGGGCCATGGTAAGGCGACACCCGTGGGAATACCATGCGTAAGGCCGCAAAGTGATATGAGGTGTTACCGGCTAGATCGATGTGACTTGGAATCGGGGTCCTGACAGCGTTGGTATCAGAGCCTGACTACCTGTAGGATTACCAAGCCAAACTGGTCGAAGTCGAGTCTAGAAATGCTTTAGCTATGTAAGGGAATTGATTGTGGAAGGGAACGTAAGGCTCTTTTTACTCCTTTACCTTATGCCCTCTGATCTGAGTCATTCTCTTCTCATTCTATGCGGGTTAAGAAACTAGGCCTTCTCATCTATCTATCTATCAAGATGACGTGTTACTAATCCGTAGACTTATAGGATTGTTGGATTCAAGTCTCAGTTCAGTTCCTTTTACCTCTGTATGCTCATAGCTGGCCTCAAAACCTTGATATTGTAATGTTGAGTGGTCATGCCACTATTTTGCAGGATGTCTCAAATTTTTTGAGCATTTACAGCCGTTATGCTGTCCGAGTCATCCCAGGTTTCTAAGTAGTCTGATGCATTTCCAAACCCCTTCCTCCTGTTCCTGATGTCCATTTGGGCCAGATTAATCACACTAATCGGTGAGTTGAGGTACTTTGTTGCCTCGACATATATGTTGGAGCTATTACTATGACCCTAGGTGTTTTAGGGAGTCACCTAGTGATCTAGCCATGTTTTGTATCCCCAGTGTGTGATTCTGGCCACCATTCTTGAAAGCATCCCGTGATGCCATTTAGTAGTAGGTATTCTATTCCTGGGTTCTTGAACCCGAGATTCACCCTACTTACCTCATGTTGATAGTGTTTGATAGTTCCTTTAGGATATTAGTAACCTTGCGACAGCCCTCGAGGTCCGTGGTATTTGCTCCTTCCAAATACCATGAACCGTTAAGGCAGAAGTTCTTTGAACCAAAATATCACAATCAGAGTACTCTTGAGGAGTTCTCCATTCATAATTGTGATTCTATCAGTTCTACCTTTCTGCATGGGTTATCCGGAAGAAACCTGTTGAACTTGATTCGACATACTAATCTATGCATCCACAACTCAGGAAGATATATGTCCCCTTGAGTTGTCCATCTTCATTTGTTATTCCGACCATCGTCTATCAATTGATAGTCAGGAGTAATTGTGCATCTGTGTTATCGATGTTTATTATTCTCGTGGTACGTTAAGCCATTCCATTTCAGAATAATTAGGAGAAACAAACTCCAGTACCTCATCCATATCTAGGATTGGGTCAAAGTAGTACTGTTCTACAGATCAAATGCCAATCCAGCTTTTGCTCTGTTCTACCCTAGAGTATTACCCCCTTTATGTCATGATTGTCATGAGAATTGCACCCTCTCTCATGAATTCTTGACGCAGTGATACTTCTTATCATCATTTTTCATTCCTCGGTCCCGTGTTGTCGCAACCGGAATGCCGACAAGTGAACCACGATGTGTGAAATCAATACTCCTAGCAACTAGTTGCTAGGTAGCTAATGGACAATAATTTCTTTCTTAGCGTGTTGGTTATTGAATCATTATCCTAAGATTGATCGTGCTACCTAGTCCATTTTTCCTGGTGCACTCTTCGATCAATGAGTTAGGATTGTGTCAGTCCCTCGCTCTCTTGATCATATCGTCTTGCTCTAAAAAGCAAGATTGTTCTCGAGCTTAGGAACATATCGGTGGTTCGTGATTTTCTGAATATTTCCTTGGAAGTATCACCAGGTTGCCCCCTGACTGTTATGTTGAGCTCGTGATCAAGTTGGTTTCTCGTAAACCACCCCTTCTCCAAGAATCTGTGTTGGATACCCTGAGCTAGTTGGTTAAGCTGAACAACAACTTGGAGAGTTGGAAGATGAAAGCTTGTCCGGCTCAGTTCATTCCAAAGGGATATCCTTGTGTGTGTGTGTGTGTGTGTGTGTTGAAGAAAGATGATATTTTCATCGATTGTTCCTCGAGATCGGTTGTTGAATCTATCATCTTGTCCAAACCTTGATTTGAGTGTGGGCTATTGTCAAGTCAAATGAGAACCAACAATGTTCATAATGTTGTCCTACTCGTGGTTGTTTCCCCGAGCATACACCGTTATATCTTTTGGGTCTGACCAATGCTATCACCTTGTTCACATAATTATGGAATTCCATCTTCATGGAAATCTGGATGACCTGTTGCTGAGCCCATCGACGATATTTTCGTCTTATCCATGATTCATGTTGAACATTAAGCTAGTGTTGGAACTTTGAAAGCATTTCTTCATGCTAGCTCATGAAGCATATGTTTGGTATAAGAAGTGACTTCCTCTAATTCACGTGCATTTGATGAAAGTTGCCGTCGTGAATTCAAGAAAGCTTGTTTTTGCTTCCTTCGGAACCATCCCAAGTCAGTCATGCATATGTGCGAAGTATTCTATGGTCTGGAGACTTGCAACCTTCATTCTATATGAATCCCTAGCACACCAAGCCACTGATTGATTTGTTCAAGGAGAAG
Source organism: Triticum dicoccoides (assembly GCF_002162155.2). Taxonomy (NCBI): domain Eukaryota; kingdom Viridiplantae; phylum Streptophyta; class Magnoliopsida; order Poales; family Poaceae; genus Triticum; species Triticum dicoccoides. The sequence goes on from NC_041392.1 coordinate 624,574,876, forward strand.
AAGTTTCTTCTTAAGAGCTAGACTTACGCAAGGACTTCGATATCCTCGATGATGGTTCCCCATCTGGACTCAGTAGTGTTTTATTATAAGACTACTATGTGGTCATGCTTGTCTGGGACAACGTGTTCACAGGTTTGTAGCAAAACCGGCTCATGTTTTGGAGCTTACTACCATAGTCCATTTCCTGAGAATCTTGCAATGACATCTCGTCGATTTGTGTTGCAAACTTTCATTTTCTTTCTAGACTCGATGAGTCTGGAATATCCTAACACCAACCAGATCTGAATCTCGGGCAGATATGATGGTTGGAACGTACTCCAAGAACTATATTGTTGGTCCCTCTGTAACCAGTAATGTGGATGTCGTGGCCAACACACCTAACCGGAAGGCCTATTATTGTAGTATCCTGGTTGAAGAAGTTAGTCACCTCCCCATAAGGATCTCGCAGGATCTGCCTCCGTAGTTATTCCTTATGGATTCTTGAGCTTCCGAAGTCCGACCTTTTACTTGATGTTCTAGATATTAAACCATATCTATGAATGGATTATCCTAGCACATCAAGGAGAACATTAGAAGCGGAGTGCTAACTGTCTCTCGGTCGATCATCCAGATTCTGATCCCTTGGCCTCGCTAAGGTGAAATCTGAGAAAGTGTTATCTTTCTTTGCATCTGCATCTTCCACCATTATTCATCATGGTAGCATATTGTGTTGCCAGGATCCTTGACACGGATATTGGCAGAACCTTGATGAATACGGAAATGCTCAAGTTCTTGAGAGCACGCGCAAGCACTAGGATTTATCGTAGGCAATAATTGGGATCTGTTCTCAGTTTCTTCGATTATGCCATAACCTTTCAAACAATGGAATCTCTCTCTACTGTTGGGTTTCTCTCCAGTTACTAGAATCATTCCTAGCATTTGCATTTTGTTCCCAGCTTGCACCGCCATTGTGTCATCCTACTACGGACTACCCTTCTCAGTAATTACTGATCAGGATCATCTTCAAAGTGGTCCTACCACGGGTTCCATCCATCTCCGATGATAAGCAAAAAATCATCCATTGCGTTGTCTTCAACAAGGTAGTCCACATCATCCATCCTAGTCCAAGTATGCCATTTCTTCGAGCTATTTTAAACGATCAATTGTAAATTGCCTTAAGATGGTATGAAGAGTTTCAATGATTTATGGATCAAAAGTAATTCTTTTTGCCACTTAAGGGAATAGTTCTTCGAGTCACCTTCCCCGAGGTGCCCCGTTTTGGAATCATGGCAATTTCCCTCGCTACTTTGAAACCCTCGTCAAATTGTTTCTTCTATCGCTCCTGATGCAAGTTTTGCCTCTCAGCTCCAGAGATGTTTCAACGTCTCACTCCATGAGTTGATCCTGAATTGTTCGATCTTCGAGAAGATCGATCCTTCTAGAGTTTTCCCTTCCCTCTCGTTGTCATGTTGGTTAGAGTTCTCAGAGCAAGACATCGAGACAATGATGGTGATCGAATCAACAACCTTATGAGGTGCAACCTGGATCGTGAAGATTATGTTAGCTTGTGTTTCCCCCTTCACCTTACCCTACACTTGAATCTCGGGACGAGATTCTTGTTTAGTAGGGGTGAGTTGTCACAGCCCTAGAGTGCCTGAGTGAAATAGTTGCATCTGCACTCATGCATCATGTCTAAAATTTCTGAAAGTTGAATTGAGGTTTGTTGAAACCCTCAGAAATCACTTCAGAAATAATCAACATTAAAAATCTTTTCAAATGAGTCCAAGGAAATGTTCCTGTTATTCTGTAAAAATATTGCCAAGAGGTAAAATTCAAACCAATATTTTTGGAGTTTCAGAAATATTTATTTTGCGCCTTTGAATTAATTCAATAACTATTTGCATTGGATATATATTCTTAATATAATTAATATATGTCCAATAATTCTGGAACATTTTATGTAGTTTTGTATATATTATTTCTAGCCACATAATTATTTTCAGGATTTTATAAAATGGTTTGGTGTTAAAACTAAAACCAAAACAAATTGCAGAAAGAAATTAAAAACAGAAACAGAGAGAGAGAGAGAGCTACCTGGACTTACCTCTGCAGCCCACCTGGCGGCCCAAGTGGCCGGCCCAGCCCACCACCGCCTCCTTCCCTGTCGCCTTCCTCCTCGCGCTAGTAGGTAGAGGGCGTGTGCCCGCGGCGCGCCGGCACGCGCCAGCCACCTCCTGCCTGCTTGCTCGCTGCTGGAGACAGCCCCGAGCGCCACGCACTCCCCCTCGACCGCCCCGTACCCCTCTCACTCTCCCGTGCCCATTCCCCTCCTCTCCCTCGCTCTCTCGCGGGATGCCCGAGGACCACCGGCACCGTCGTTCGCCTTTGCCGCGGCCACCAGCATCCCCATGCCAAGCCAGCTAGGCCACGAGCTCCGCCTCATCTGCCTCTTCCTCCTCGTCGAGCTGTGCAACGCCGGATGCCCCGAGCGCCTCCACGCCGTCGTCTTCAACCTCCCGACGCCGGAGATCTCCATCGCCGCCCTACTTGCTCCGACCTCTCGCCGAAGCCACTGACCAACCCTGCGGAACCGTTGTGAGCTCCTACGCCCCTTGCCCCTCTCCCCGTCGATGCGTTCGTCCTGTAGCCCCGATCCCCAACCGTGACCGAAGTATCTCGCCGCCGGCCATGGCGTAGCCATGGCCACACCCGTGAAAGCTCGCAACCGAGCGCGCCACCGTGCTCAACACGTTCCCAGGAGTCGACCGCGACCACCCATGGCTCCTGTCGTTCCCTGCATCGCCTAACCCGCCGTTGCCGAACTCCGGCCGGCGCAAAGCTCGACGTCGCCGTCGTTTCGGACCACCCCGAGCTCAAACACCACTACCATTGGACGCGGACGAGTCTCCTCGTCACGTAGAGCCTCTCTGCCGCGCAAATGGTCGCCTGTGGGCGATTCCCGAGCCGCACCACCGTCTCGGCCCTCGCCGGCGGCTAAACGCCGGCGGGTTGACCGCTTTGACCGGCAAGGTTGACCCCTGTTTGACCTCCCCGGCGTCCTGACATGCTAGGTAATTAGTGTTAATTAACTTAGTTAACTAGATGAGCCACTGACATGCGGGCCCAGCCCTAGATTAGTTAAGTTAATCACCTACTTAGCACTAACAAGCACTATTAGTTAGATGTGACACTGACACGTGGGTCCCACAGGTCAGGTTTGACCTGGACCGGGCCTGTTGACCTGCTGACGTCGGCATGACCTAATGCTGACGTAGTATTACTTTTCTGGATTTAATTTAATTCAGGAAATTCCAGGAAATGTTTAAAACTTTAGAAATTCATAGAAAATCAACAGTAGCTCAGAATGAAATAATTTATATATGAAAAATTATCAAAAAAATTCAAGGAATCTGTTTATGGCATTTTAATGCATGTTAGAACAACTTATGGCTGCTGTTTAGGCCAATTCATACAAATGGAATTTAAACTCTCACATATGGAGTTTGAATTTGAACCTAGGGTTCAAACCAACTCCATTTAACATGTTGCTGGTTGGATTAGCTCAAACACATTCATATTCCCATGTCATAGCATGCATCATATTGTTGCATATCGTCATGTGTTGATTGAGTTCTTTCTCAGTTGCCGGTGTTTGTGCCCTCTCGGTAGACGCTGCTCCGACGCTGTGATCGTTGACACTGATGAAGACTCAATGTTATCTTCAGAAGTGCCAGGCAAGCACGACCCCCTTGTTCATTCCGATAAAAGCCCACTCTCTCGCTCCTGCTCTCTTTTACTGCATTAGGACAACAACGATTCATCTGTTACTTGTTGCGGTAGACGAACCCATTATCCTCTGCATGACCTGTCATTGCCACAGTAAATAGATGAAACCCACTAGCATGAGTAGGAGTTGTTTGAGCCCTGATGTGCCTACTCATTCATGCTTGTTTGTCATGCCTGCTACTGCTTAGAGTTGAGTCAGGTCTGATTCATCGAGGGTGAATCGGAACAGTGATGAACATGTCCTGCAGTGTGTGAGCTAAGTGTGTGAACACGTTTTGGTAAAGGTAGCGGTGAGAGGCCATGTAGGAGTACATGGTGGGTTGTCTCATTGCAGCCGTCCTCAGGAACTGAGTTCTGTGTCTGTGATCCATGAACAGCTACTACCACTCATTGGGATCCTTAATTGACCCTCTCGGCTTCTTAATCACCCTAGTACTCTGTCCAGGAGTTGCAACTAGTTTCTGGTGGTTGTAGGTTATGTGTTGGTGGCCGTGCGTAGCGCTGACCCTAGGGGTGGGCTATGTTGCGGTGGATACACCATGGCACGGTGTACCGGGCACCCGTTTGGTGACTCGGGAACCCTGTTCACATCGTTCGGGGCCGTATGTGGAAACCTCGGCCGGACTCCTTGCGGATGGAACCTGGATAGGCGATAAACCTGGACTAGAGACTTAATTGTTTAGGTAGGCCGTGGCCGACACCCTCGCCAGGCTTTCGATTGAAGGTTGCCGAGATACATGACGTGTATATGGTGGTAAGTGGTGGGAGCGTGTGTGAAGAAGTACACCCCTGCAGGGTTATCATTATCTATTCGAATAGCCGGATTCCTCGGATATGGAAACTTGGACCCCTTGCATAGTTCATAGACAAGTGAAAGTGGATACTCTAAAACTCGCAAGATAAGTGTGAGTGCTATGGATGGCCTTCTCGTAGGGAGACGGGAGCAGTTCCATAGTGGTGTATTGAATGGTGAATATGTGGACTCGTGTGCGCCACCTCAAAAGAGTTGCTTGCAGTCATAGTTCAGGTTAGCCACTGAGTCAAAGCTGGCTTGCTGCAGTTAAACTCCACCACCCCCCTTGTTGATACCGATGCATATGTAGCTAGTTCTGATGTAAGTCTTGCTGAGTACCTTTGTACTCACGTTTGCTTAATTTATGTTTTGCAGAGAGAGACTTCAGTCTTGCTAGTAGTTTCGCGTGGACTTTGACGTTAGCTTGATACCTCAACTACGATCTTGTGCCCTCGACAGGATCTGGTAGATAGTCAGGCTTCTCAGCCTTTTCCATTTGTAGATGTCTGTACTCAGACATGTTAAGCTTCCACATGTGCTTTGATTTGTATGCTATGATTGTTGGGTCATGAGACCCATGTTTGTAATATCTCGCTCCTCGGAGCCTAATGAATAATACTTGAGTTGTAGAGTTATGTTGTGATGCCATGTTGTATCTACACATATCGAGCATATTATGTGTATGATTGAAATGCTTGGTATGTGTGGGATTCGACAATCTAGTGGTTTATCCTTGGCAGCCTCTCTTATGGGGAAATGTAGTCTAGTGCTTCCATGAGCCATAGTAGTCCGCTACAGCCCGGTTCACCGGAGTCCTGCTAGCCCAGCACTACTGCTCAGGACACTTGACTGGCCGGCATGTGTTTCACTTCGTTCCTGTGTCTGTCCCTTAGGGGAAATGTCACGCGGTGGCATCCGGAGTCCTGCCTAGCCTGCTATAGCCCGGGTTCCCGGAGTCCTGTTAGCCCAGTGTTACAGCCCGGATTCACACGCTGCTGACCGACATGCTCGATGTGATTCATGTATGCCTGTCCCCATAGGTTAGTGTCGCTTTGGGTTCACGACTAGCCATGTCGGCCCGGGTTCTCTGTCATATGGATGCTAGCGACACTATCATATACGTGAGCCAAAAAGGCGCATACGGTCCCGGGACATGCTAAGGCGACACCCATAGGAATACCGTGCGTAAGGCCGCAAAGTGACTTGGAATCGGGGTCCTAACAGAGCAGGCAGTCCCGCCGGCGCTTATTCGAGCGGCTGGAGAAGGAAGAGCAGAGATTGAAGAAGCATGATGGCCGTTGGATGGACATCCAACAGTCACTGCTTGGGCGTCAACCTTTTTTTAGGAAAGCCTCAAATCTGTGGAAAACAACATACAACCCATCGACCATTATTTTCTAATAATTTACAGCCCATTTGCTAATTCTTAAGGTTTTTTTGGAGCCCATATTCTTTTTGTTAGCATTACAACCCATATTGTGGCCACGGTTAAAAAATTATACGAAATGTTGCATATTTCGGTGCAGTCCGAACTATTTTTAATCCCGAAATTTCGAGTCACATTCAAATAGATTTTAAAAATAAATGTATATCAATATAAAATCCAAGAAATTGTCCACGCATAAAAATTAATGCAATTTAAAATCTTGAAATGAAAAAAATGAAATTTGAAAGTAATTGCCGGTTTTATGTGTTTTAAAAATGTACAGCCTGTTTCTCATTACTGATAGGCCATTTTCTGGTCCAGCCGAATGAAGATCTCCTCGTCTTGAAAGATTTGCATCACAACAGGCCTGACAAAGCGACTTACTTGGCAAATCACAAAAAAAACTGGGCTAGCCATTTTCAGAAAGAAAAAAACTACAAGGCTGGTCCGTGGTAAACGTAAAAGAGAAGGCTATCTAGACAGGCCAGAGTGCCCCGCACAGCCCAGTTGACACCCTCCTTCCGTCTCAAAAACAAATTAGATAAATGCCACAACAAATATGGAGATTCATAAAAATGCCACTGCAATTTCCAAACTTTGAAAAATGCCACTACAATTTTTGCAAACTTTGGAAAACGCCACTGCAATTTGCAAACTTTGAAAAACGCCACTCCAGACTTCGAAAAATGCCACTGGAAATGGCATTTTTCAAAGTTTGGAAATTGCAGTGGCATTTCTCAAAAACACCATATTTGGAGTGGCATTTATCAAATTAACCAAAAACAAAAATAACTAGGCGAGCTGCTGGGTCCCTGGTATCAGCCGCTCATTGTGCAACTCTCTCATTTGTTGACTACGTTGACAATGGCATGGGACCCAGATGTCAGAAATCCATTAGGAGGAGCCATTTTTTATTGGATTGAAATAAGGAGGCACTTGCTTGCATACTGCCATGACCTTGGCCGCTTGGCGGGTCCCTGCTATCATCCCCTCCACATACAATCATCTCTTGATTGTGTACGCATCAACATCGTAGGCCCACAAGTCAGCCTCTAAACCCATGGAGGACAAATACAACCCATTTAAAAAAATAACTGCCCATTCCATACGTTCAAACGGAAAGTTCAACATTCAGAGCAAAGTAACAGGTCTGATCCACATATAGAGTACTGAACTTCCACCTTGACAATCATCATAGCCAAGTTAACTATCTACTCCCACTAATACTCTAGAAGCGTACAAGTACTAACTTACTCCTAGCTAACTAGACAATGTCGGCCGCCATCTACGGTACACGCTAAACGCCGGCACCGGCGTCCTCCGCCTCGCCTCGGACATGCCAGAGGTGCGATAGGGCACGTTGCTCGCGCACGTTGGCCCTTTACATGCCGGCGTGGTCCACTGAAGCTTCGGCTTCTAAGCAGGAAACCCACTTGACGAGCTGTTAGTAAAAATCAGCGTCACGAACGCGTGCGTGCCCGACAGCCTCTAGCGATATTTGCCAGGCGCCGGACTCCACGTAGTCGGCCTAGGTGCGGATGCTCTGCTCGCGACTCAGAGCGTCGGTGCGCTGCTGCTCCATGTCCCACTGGTGGCGCAAATCGGCGATACGCTGCTCCTCCACCAAGCGGTCGCGCTCCAACAACTCCTGCTCCTCCGCCAAGCGGTCGCGCTCCAATAAGTCCTCGATCTCTGCATTGCCATCTAAAGACCAATGAATGCCTCCTCCCTCCGTCCGCCTTCCGGTGAAAAACCGAACACTAGTTCCGGCGGTGACCGCCTCCGGCCTCGCCTATCACGGATGGGCGGGGCATGGCGGACGTGGCGAGAGCGAGGATAAGTGGCGAGCGACGTTGGGCTGGTGGGGGCTTATGAGGATTGGGCGAGTTGGGTCATAGTGCCACCATAGAAGGCCGGGAAACAGTACTTATAGGCAGAAGGTAACGTGACAGTCGTCCGAATTCAATGCATAATTTAGCAGGCATGGCTGAGCGCGCCAGCTTGCCGTGGAAAACTAGAGAAACTGAAATTCTGACTGTGTCGTCTCGTCCCGTCCGTGTTGGGTCTCACACCGGCATGACAGTCAAACGAGTGCATGTCGGGACCCCGATCCCAAGTCAGATTGATCTAGCCGGTAACACCTCATATCACTTTGCGGCCTCACGCACGGTATTCCCACGGGTGTCGCCTTACCCTGGCCCAGGACCGTTTGCGCCTTTTGGCTCACGTATATGATTGTGTCACTAGCATCCATATGACAGAGAACCCAGGCCGACATGGCTAGTTGTGAACCCAAAGCGGCACTAACCTATGGGGACAGGCATACATGATTCACATCAAGCATGTCGGTCAGCAGCGTGTGAATCCGGGCTGCAGCACTGGGCTAACAGGACTCCGGATGTCACCGCGTGACATTTCCCCGAAGGGACAGACACAAGAACGAAGTGAAACACATGTCGGCCAGTCAAGTGTCCTGGGCAGTAGTGCTGGGCTAGCAGGACTCCGGTGAATCGGGCTGTAGCGGACTACTATGGCTCAAGGAAGCACTAGACTACATTTCCCCATATGAGAGGCTGCCAAGGATAAACAACTAGATTGTCGGATCCCACACATAGCAATACATGTCACACGTACGCATAACATGCAAGTATGTGCTGTACAACATGGCATCACAACATAATGCAACTCATATAGATAAAGGCCCAGAAGAGCCACATAGCATTAAATACAAACAGGGGTCACATGACCCATCATTCAGAGCATAAAAGCAACGGAAGCATTACATGTCTAAGTACAGACAACTACAAAAGAAAAAGGCTAAGAAGCCTGACTATCTACAAGTCCCTCCCAAGGGTACAAGATCGTAGCTGAGGTGCAAGCTACTCGTCGAAGTCCAAGTAAACTAATAAGACCGAAGTCTCCGCTGCAAAAACATAAATAAAGCAACGTGAGTACAAAGGTACTCAGCAAGACTTACATCAGATCCTGTCATACATGCGTTTGCATCAAGAAGGTAATGTGGGGTTTAGTTGCAGCAAGCCAGCTTTGAATCAGTGGCTATCCTGTTCTACGACAACGAGAAACTTCTTTGAGGTGAGGCAGCGCACCGAGTCCACTAAACACCACATCAAATACACTACTATGGATTCATCCTCGTCTCCTTACGAGAAGGCCGTCCACAGCACTCACACTTGTCTTGAGCATTTTAGAGTATCCACTTTAAGTTGTCTATGTACCACATAAGCATCCAATAAGTCCATAATCGAGGACATGACTATTCGAATAGATCATGATAACCCTGCAGGGGTGTACTTCTTCACACACGCTCTCACCACTTATCACCATGTACACGTCATGTATCTCGGCAACCTTCAAACAGAAGCCTGGCGAGGGTGTCGGCCACGACCTGACTAACCACACAAGACTGTAGTCCAGGTTTATCTCCTATTCGGGTTCCATTCGCAAGGAGATCCGGTCGGGGTGTCGCTCACGGCCCCAAACGATATGTGCAGGGTTCCCAAGCCCACCTTGCCGAATGGATCTATGCTTGGTACACCGTGCCACTTGTGCCTCGTCTGTCCCAAGCCCACCTGGCCGGGTGCCACTTCGTAGACTGCTAACACTACCTACAAACACCAGAAACTATTTGCGACTCCTGGAGAGAGATCAAGTTGGCTAATAAGTCGAGAGGGGCACTTAAGCATTCCAATGTGTGGTAGTAGCTAGTCATTGGACAACATACACGCAACTTAGTTCTTAAGGACGGTTCCAGTGAGACAACCCACCATGTACTCCTACATGGCCTCTCACCGCTACCTTTAACAAATCATGTTCACATGCTTAACTCTCAGCACCAGAACATATCGTACCACTCCAATTCATTCCCGATGAATCAGACCTGAGACAACTCTAAGCAATAGCAGGCATGGCATGGCAAGAACACAACATGGCTCAATCAACTCCTACACATGCCAGTGGGTTTTAACTATTTACCGTGGCAATGACAGGTCATGCAGATGAATGGGTTCAACTACCGCAGCATAAAGTAGCAGTTGAATCGTTGTTGTCCTAATGCAATAAATGAGAGCAAGAGTGAGAGAGTAGGATTGTATCAGAATGAACAAGCGGGTTTGCTTGCCTCGTACATCAACAAGGAAGGCACTACTCCTCAGACAGGTACTCTGGAAGGGTCTCCGGAGCAGGATCTATCGAGAAGGAATGGTGTCGATAATCAAACACAAGCATATGCAACAATATGATGCATGATCATGGCATGAGTATGTGATGTGCTTTGAGCTAATGCATTTAGCATTCTATTTGGAAGAGGTCCATTTGAACCCAAGGTTCAAATGCAACTCTAAATTAAATCTTTATAAATGCCATTTATATGTTTTCACCTATACAGCAAGTATAAGTTGGTTAGACATGCATTAAACAGGTACAAATGAATAGATTGAATTTTTCTGATAATTTTTCATATATAAATTATTTCAATCTGAGCTACGGTTGAATTTCTATGAATTTTTGAAGTTTTGAATATATTCTGGAATTTCCTGATTTAATTTTAAACCAGAAAATGAATAACTGCGTCAGCATTGCGTCATACCTGCATCAGCAGGTCAACGGAGCTGACCAGGTCAACCTGACGTGTGGGGTCCACCCGTCAGTGACCGGTTAGTTAACAGGGGGTTATTAAACTAACCTAATTAAAGGATTAGGGCGCCTGGGCCCACTGTCAGCATCAGGGATTAGTTAAACGGTGATTAGCCTTAAGCTAATCACCTGTCAGGCCGGGCCGGGTCATCGGCGGCGACCTCTGGACGCGGCGGCGTCCACGCTGCAGGGTACGGGTGCGGCGGCTGGGAGCACCGGGGCATAGCCTGTGCTCTCCCGCATCTAGTGGGGTAGGTAGGAGGAGGAGGGGTGGCCGGAGACAACCGCGGCGAGGTCATCCGCAGCGGCCAGAGCTACAGGAACGGCGGGTTCAGCGCTACGGGGCACTAGGGGTGCTGCTGTCGTGGTTTTGTCACGGCAGATGTCCTCGTGAAAGGACTTAGTCATGGAGCCATCGCAACGGGTTAGCTTGAAGGGGTTAAAGCGGACACAGGGACGCAAGAGAGTTTATACTAGTTCAGCCCCTTCGATGAAGGTAAAAGCCTACGTCTAGTTGTGATGGAATTGATGGAGTTTCGATGACTAGGGAGCAAACAAGCTTCGCCTAAGTCTCGAGTTGTTTTCTGTTCTCTTGAACCGCCGCCGGGTCGTCCCCTTATATACATGGGTGACGCCCGTCGGTTTACAGAGTCCCAACACCGGCTCATATGCGTGTTCGTTTTGGTCTCTACTTATTCCTAACTTACAATACAAGTTTACATACCGATGCCGGTTTACGGCTACAGGCCTTAAACCGATCATGGGCTTTAAGCCATCATCTACCTTCATGGTCTTTAACATACTTAACTACTGATGAAGTTAACCCGGCCCAGATAGGCCGATTTACGCCCAGTAGTAATATCCCCAACATTAGGCCCCAGATTGATTTGAACAGGTTCATGTCAATCCTTTAGCAAAAACTTCATCTTCAACATCTTCTTGTAGTTTGGTGAACTGCCGTGATGTCATCTTCTCTGATTACTGTAAACCGGAGTGATGTCATCTGTCATAAAGAAACTATCCATGCTACCTTCTTGTTTAATAGATCTGCGACAATCGAGGCGACATCTCCATTTCCAAATTCGCGGCCCCTTGATTCTCGCGCCTGACACATGTCCCTTTCTTTATAAATAGGACCAAAGGGTCATTTCTTTTCCCCCCTTCGTGCCCTTCTGCTTCATCTTCCTCGCGTCGCCCAGCTTCAGAGCTCCGCCGCCGTCGTCAACTATTGCACCAACCTTGGCCGCTGCATCACCCTGAGCGTACCAGAGCACCGCGGCGACCTTCCGCGTCTTCATCAGCTCCGGTAAGTCTTCTATCTTTTTCATTATAGATCTGTTCTAGGGTTTCCATGGTCTCTAGTGTTCATCGTCTGCTCCTTGTTCATATGCTAGATCTTTAGACGAGTCTGTGACTCTTTGCTTTTGTGTAGCAGTAGTTTTTACCCTCTGTTTTCACTTTTGCATATTAAGACCATAGATCTTATCCGTAGCGATGGCTCATTGATTAAGCACTGCTCCTTTTGGGCCTTGAATTTTTATCTCTTTTATCAACATGTTCCAGATCCAACGATGTAGTATAATCTTGTGAAACCTGTTTTTGCATACTTACTCATCTGCAATCTCGACTGTTTCAATGTTTAGACCTGGCGGTTTAACTTTGTAGAAAAAATTGCCAAACCGGTATATACAATTAGTCCCCTTGTTGAACCGCTAGATGCTATTGCTTCATAAAACTCCGGTTTAGATAGAGCTGTCTCCGGTTTAACATTGTACATACCAGTGTACTTTAATCAGCATTCTTGAACCGGAATCACCTATCTTGTAGATTTCATCATGGCCAAGCAAGTATATGAGTGCAACTGGGTTCCTTCTCGCGTCACAGAGACTCAACTGAATAATTTAGTCCTGATCGGCGCTTTAGGAAGCAAAAACACCATCCATTGGAGGGTCCCTGGCAAAGAATGCCCTCCCACACCTCAAGAAGGAGAGGTCGTCGTTTTCGTAGATCACTTAGCCCGGGGCTTTAAGCCGCCCGGTTCTAAATTTTACCGGGATGTTTTGGCCGATTTTCAACTCCGCCCACAAGACACCGGCCCCAACTCTGTTACAAACATGTGTCACTTCCAAGTGCTCTGTGAGGTGTTCTTTCAAGAGGAGCCCACAGTTGAGTTGTTCAGAGACTGCTTCCATCTAAACCGCCGTACTGAGTTTACTGACGGTTCCAATACGGAATTGGGTGGTGTGGTGATTCAGAAAAGGAAAGAGGTCACATACCCTCACGCCAAACTGCACAGCCACCCCAAAGAGTGGAATCAAACATGGTTCTATTGCAAAGACAGCTCCCCTGCTGGTGAAAATCCTTTGCCTGGCTTTCGTCCAGAGCGGCTTAGCAATACACACCCCTTTCCGCAAAGGTTGACTGCCAAGGAGAGAAGCAAATATGCTCCTCAACTGTCCAAGCTCAGAGCCTTCATGGCCAACGGTTTAACAGGGGTTGATTTCGCTCGCTGTTGAATATCGTGGAGCATACTGCCCCTTAGTCAGCACTCCGGTTTGATGTGCGAGTATACTGGCAGTGTTGATGACCCACTGCGACATGCTAACATCCAGCTCACCGACGAAGAAATCACAGAGGCTGTGAATAAAATGCTGAATGAACCGGAACACATCTGTGCTTGAACCGGCCTGCTTCCCTTCTGTGCCACCAACAGACCGCCAGCTGTACGAGTTTGATTTTTCTTTTTACTGAACCTGTTATTGATATATCTGGTCATTATTTGATATCAATGTCTATTTAAACAGGGCAATGATCCGTTTTGGAGCAAGAAGCTTCCGCAGGAGAAGCCAGAAAAAACAGACAAACCGGAAAGACCAACCCGGCCAAAGACTAAAGTCGTGAAACGGCCTGCTCATAAGAAGAAAACCACTGCATCTTCTGATCTAGCCCCTGATGATGATGTGGGTAATCCGGACCTTGAGGTAGAGCTTGACTCACTTGGATTATTTTTCATATGCATTATTGATGATGACATTTGTCAGGATGATGCCGAAGCCAGCCATGCTGATGCTGCAGAGGTAATTACTCTCTCTTCTGATTCAAACCCTTCGCCTTCACTAAAAATCCATCAGGCAAACCGGAAGGTTAAATTTTCTCATCCTCTTGCTTACTTGGATCCCAAATTTCTTATGAAGACCCAACAGCACGAAGCTCGCCGCACAACCCGACACAGCGGCCAGGTAGTTACCTCCGCCGGTTTACCGAACAGTCCGGTACGGAAAGGCCGTTCAGAGGTCTCTAATTTGCTTGTCAGTGCTTGTCCTAAAGCGGGTTGTTTTCGTCAACCTCTTAATCCAGCTGACTCCGATTATCAGGTTACTTCCCACTCATCCTCTGGCGAGTCATCGGCTACTCAGCTGCCACCGCTCAAAACGGTGCTTGGGTAAGCTATACTTATCATAATATTTCTGGTACATCACCTTGGAACATATGCTGTATTTGACTTTGTTATTCCTTTCAGGGCCAAGACTAGGCCAAGCAAGAAGGCTCGCCTAGATAAAGCGGCCGAGGAGGACGCCGTCCCTGAACCGGGTAAAACACCAGATCTTGAAGCGGCTATTCCTGAAGATATACCCAATGATCCACCACAGAAGGATGACGATTTTGTTGCTGAAGAAAGGCCTATTGACACCTCAAGCCCTGTCAACCAGCCCACAAGCCCCATCCGGTTTGGGAGATCCACCAGTCCATCCCAGCCTGCTGACAAACCGACTGCCAGTGCAAACCGGTGATGCTAAGGATGATAAAGTTGTAATTACTGGTATTGGCCGTACAGAGCCCAGCAATCCTGTTGTTTTATCCAAGCATACCGCCAAAGAAGAATTTGTTGCCATGGGCAAAGGCAAGTGGAATGTTGACTTGGCGACCTATGCTGCTCTGAATGCCCAAGATCTTCATTCTGGCTACCTGAACCGGCTGTATACCAGCCGTGATTATGAAGCTGGTCTGGTGAATATGATGAAATAGAAATTTGAGGTAACTTTCATGTACTTTTTCCTGCTTGGATATTTCAATTTTGTTAACTCTCCTAGCCCCCAATGGCCGGTTTAGAATCTTCATTCAAACTGGGACTTGCTAATATAAATCCCAATGCTTCGGAATTCGCTGATGTAGCGCCCAAGGGCCGGTTCAACTTGGTGTAGTTAAACCGGGGCTTTAAGTAATTGAGATCGCAGACACAGAATTTATTCGAGCAAATGGCCATTAGCCCCCAAGTGCCAAGTTGAATACTTGTATTGATCTTGGGACTCTATAATCAAGTGAAATATGAAGATCAAATAGGCATTAGCCCCCAAGTGCCAAGTGCATAACTTGTTATGTGGTTGGTGCTTCAATTCTTGCACTGCTTGCTGAACCATATAATTGTTTGCATGCAGGCTGAGCAGAAGACAAAAGAAAACCAAGTCGCCGATCTCTAAGAAAATCTGAAGTCCCAACAGACTGAAACCTCAAAAGCAAAAGAGGAGTTGATTAGCGCCTTAAGCGTCATGGAACAGCTTAAGAAGGATTTCAAGAAGGAGCGGGCGGATTGGGCCAATGAAAAATCCGCTTTAACCAAATGAGCAGAAGATGTCGAGGCTGCACTGAAACCGGTGGTGGACGAACTGACCAGCATAAAGCGGCACATGCATGCCATGACCGCTGCTATCTTTGGTAAGCTGGTTTGATTTCTGGATTGATTCGTCCGTCTTATAGAGCTGCCGGTTTGTTAACCCTTTGTAATATTTCAGGGACACGCATTGGTCACTTGGGGTCAGATGTGCGGAAGAAATTGAAAGCCGCCTACACATTGATTGAACAACTGTACACTGGTGCACAGCGGATCATCTCTACTGCATCCCACAACAATTCGACGCCCACTTTGATTCAGGACACTCTGAAGAGACTGTCGATGCTTCCTGCCCGGGTTGAAAAGCTGAAGAAATATGTTGCTCGAACCGGTGCTATCAATGCCTTAATCCGGGCAAAAGCTTAGGTGTCAGATTTTGATCCTGTTGGAGTGGCTCAGGGCTATCCCAGCTTGAGGGAAGATGGGTCAGAGTTTAGTGAAGCGGATCTGCGAGCAATAAACCCGGAGGTGCGTCCGCTAGCTTGTCAATTGGTTGAAGAAGCAGACTTGTCTCATTATCAAGCCCAATATGACAACCAAAACAAGCGAGTAGTTGCACCAAATCCTGAAGCAGAAAATCTTATCCCTCCAATCCGTAAGCATACTTACACTCCCGATATTGAACCGTCGTTGCTGATCCATGATGAAGCTGTCTTTCGAGCATTAATGGGAATCGACTGGACAACTGTTGATTTCCAGCCGCTGGGTAGAGAAGCTGAAGTTGAAGCGGCGCAGGATGACCCACAACCATCAGGCCAGGCTGGTAACCGAGCTTGAACCAGAACCTGGTTTAAACTGCTTCTCCTTTGCGAAAAAACAATGATCTTATTTTGGGCACCGTGTTGCCTTGTAATAGGCTAGCCGATACTCTTGATTTTGATATGCCTTTGTGCATAATTACTGCAACTTGTTCTTCCTTTGGGTGATGAACTGTCCAAAGTATTTTCTGCAATACGAAAAATCTTAAAGTGCCACCGCGGTTGTACCGTCAGGCGGAGTATGATGTCTGCATATATGAAATCAAAATATCTGAAAATTAAGCATATGATCAAATCTTTGGGATACATAATACCTGCCATCGTTGGGCATGAAGTTGGCTTGGCCAATCTTGAAGCGGAGGTTTATAAACCCACACTGTTGGAGGAGATAGCAGCTCTTGTATATATATAATGCCAGTTTACCATGTAAACCGTGCCGGGTTATAAGAAAACACCGTGTTACTCCGTAATAGGATGTTTATAAAAAATCAAACCGGGCAAATAGTCTCCGGATTAAAAATGGACCGTGTTTCGTCAATTGTCAGTTTGAACCAGCTTAAAACTTTGTCGGTTTAAAAAACGCAACAAAAAGAAAGAAATATATATCAAAGAAAATATCTATCGGTTTAAAACTTCATTCGTCGACCGCTGCGCCAATAACCTCCGGTTCAGTAGCGGCGGTGGCTGCCGGGGCAGGAAGTTTTGTAAGCCCGCCGGCTCAAGTTCTATCAGATCTATTTGATGCATTGGTTGTGCTTATGGCAGAAGCTAGGCCGGCGGATCAGGACGTCCACAACGTGGAGATTGCAAAGGTGAAGGAACAGATCACCCAGGCCAAGGCGGACCTGGCAGCTGAGAATGCCAGGATGACCACACAGCGGGCCGCTTTAGACGCGCAAGCCTACAGGCTCATGTTGGACAAGAATGCGTCGCATGAAGTCATGAAGCGGAAGTACCGATCCCGTTTGCCTTCGGTTTTCGAGGCCAGAGACCTTTTCAACACCCCAGGAGCAGGAACCAGTAATCCGCTGGAGGGAAACCGGGCGGAAGCTCCTGAGACCGGCGTGCCGGTTCAGCCCCGTCCGATGGATCTGCCTCGTCAAAACACTGTTATACCTCAGGCTGCTTCAACACCTCCGGGTCACTACTCCAACCCGATGGACAATCTCGTTGCCGCTGCTGCACGGCTGGAGGCCATTCCGATTGAAGGTGACTCACCGCAGGCGGTAGAGACGCGACGGGTCAAGGAGCTTCTTAGGACAGCTTTGGTCCAACAGGAAGCATACTCGTACAGCCGCGACCGGATCCACTCGACCCCTCATCCAAGCCGGAGCTATAGCAGGCATATGGATGAACTGGCGGTGTCAAGTAATGAACGACGTGGAGCACCCCGCGGCAACAACCCGGCGGGTGGTGCTGATAATGCTCAGGAAGTGGTGGACCAGGCCCGGGCGCGCAGGGAGGCCGAGTTAGCCGCACAGTATTAGGCTCGGCAGCTTACGCCGGTTTGTCCAACTATCTCGGTTGAAGCTGGTGTTACTTCTAGTTCTTTGCGGGTGCCTTGCCTTGTCCCCACTTTACGCAATGTGTGCCTGCCCAAGGATTTCAAGGGCCCGCGCAAGGTACCGAATTACATGGCGAATCAACCCCCAGAGACATGGGTGGAAAGCTATGAGATGGCCATGGAGATGCTTGATGTGGATGATGCGGCATGTGCGAAGTACTTCACTATGATGCTTGGAGGAACGACCCGCACTTGGTTAAAAAGCTTACCGGCTAATTCTATCAGTTCATGGGCCCAATTACGAGCCCGGTTTATCAGTAACTTCAAGGATACATGTAAGCATCCTATGTCGATAGTGGACTTAGCTGCCTGCGTCCAGGAGGAAGGAGAATCAACGACTCATTGGGTGCGCCGGGTCTCACAAGTGTTGCATTCATCAGACCGCGTCAACGCTGACACTGCAGTCCTAACCCTAGAAGGCAACTGCCGGTTTGGGCCCCTAAAGCTGAAATTGGGATGGATGAAGCGCCATTGCACTGACATGGGGACCCTCATGGATGCTTTGGTAAAGTATGCTGACTCTGATAGTACCAAGGATCCCGAATCTGATGATGACAAGGCAGGGAAGGGAAAGAGGAACAACAACTCCAAAGGTCAGCAGCATCACTCGGCAGGTAACGGTAGCGGAGGCAAGCATAAAGCGGATGGCAGCATGGACTTCGTGGCTAATACCAACGCACGGGACAAGGGTCAGCAACGCAAGGGTAAACCGCCGAATCATAGTGGAGCGCCTAACCCTAACCCGGACCGCTTAAATTATCTATTGAACCAGCGCTGTCCAAAGCATGGGACGAAGGAGGTGCCAGCAAACCACCTTTGGAAGGATTGCTTCATTATGAAGGACTTCAAGAATTCTAATGCTTTCCGGTATGATCACGGCTCCGGCGGTGGCTCAGGATCCGGGCCGGGTTACGGTGGAGGAAATTCCGGTTCAGGATTTAATGGTAATCCGGGCGAACATAACAATCAAAATAATCAAAATAACCAGGGTGGTTACAACCAGCAGCAGCAACAGTCGGGTTACCAGAGCAACCGGAAGCAGTTGAATAGTGGGCAGTACCATGTCTTCACCACTAGCTTGGACAAGCGAGACCGGAAGGTTCAGAGGCGGGCAGTCAACTCTGTTGAACCGGCCATGCCCCGTTATCTACGCTGGTCTGAACAGCCAATCATATGGAGCAGAGAGGATCACCCTCCCCAGGTTGATAATGCGGGTCAGTTGGCTCTGGTGGTGGCGCCTCAGGTGGGAGGTTACAAGTTCACCAAGGTGCTCATGGATGGAGGGAACAGCATTAATATCTTATACAATGAGACCTTCCGTCGTATGGGACTAACAGATAAAAATCTCAAATCGTCCAATACGGTGTTCCACGGAGTGGTACCTGGCAAGTCAGCATATCCTGTTGGTAAGATGGCTCTGGAAGTGGCCTTTGGAGATGATCATGATTCCAGGTCGGAAACATTGACGTTTGAAGTGGTGAAAATCCAAAGTCCATATCACGCCCTGTTTGGGTGACCGGCCTACGCCAAGTTTATGGCACGGCCCTGTTATGTGTATTTGCAGCTCAAGATGCCGGGTCACAAGGGGACAATAACGGTTCACGGAAGCCGTAAAATCGCTTTGGAGTGCGAGGAAGGAGATGCGGCCTACGCAGAGTCGGTTTGTGCCACCGAGGAGCTGTAGTATTATAAGGACAATATTGATCCGGCAGACATGACTCCATTAAAGAAGCCAACTACGGAGCATGATCCGGCCTTGAAGTTCAAATCGGCAGCTGAAACTAAGCTTGTTGACTTCGTGCCTGGCGATTCATCCAAGCAGTTCAGCATCATTGCCAACTTGGATCCGAAATAGGAAAGCGCGCTCATCAAGTTCATCCATGAGAATCAGGACATTTGTGCATGGAAGCCCTCTTACATGCCAAGTGTACCGAGGCAACTAGCTGAGCACACCCTTAATGTGGATCCTAAATACAAACCGGTGAAACAGTTCCTCCGCCGGTTTAACAAAGAAAGACGCAAGGCGATTGGAGAAGAGGTAGTCAGGCTCTTAGCAGCTGGCTTTATTATTGAAGTTTTCCACCTTGAGTGGCTTGCCAATCCGGTGTTGGTCCTTAAGAAAAATGGCACCTGGTGCATGTGTGTGGATTACACAGATCTTAATAAGGCTTGTCCAGCAAATCCTTTTGCCCTCCCCCATATTGATCAAATTATTGATGCTACGGCGGGTTGTGAGCGTTTGAGCTTTTTGGATGCATATTCTGGCTATCATCAGATCAAAATGGCAGTTAAGGACCAGGAGAAGACGGCATTCATAACTCCCTTTGGAGCCTTCTGTTATGTGTCTATGCCCTTTGGGCTCAAGAGTGCCCAGGCAACTTATCAACGATGTGTACAAAATTGTCTTCACAAGCAGATTGGCCGTAATGTACATGCTTACGTGGATGATATTGTGGTTAAATCAAGGGAGAAGGAGACTCTGGTTGATGACTTGAAGGAAACCTTTGATAACACGAGGACATACAAGATGATGCTTAATCAGGCCAAGTGTGTCTTTGGTGTACCGGCTGGCAAATTATTGGGTTTTCTGGTGTCCAACAGGGGAATCGAGGCTAATCTGGAGAAGATCATAGCCATCACCTCCCTGGCTAAACCGAAGTGTATCAATGATGTTCAACGCCTGGTAGGCTGGATTGCCGCGTTAAGCCGGTTTATCAGCCGCCTTGGTGAGAAGGCAATCCCTTTGTATCAGATGTTGAAGAAGACGGATCGATTCGTCTGGAGTTCTGCTGCTGATGAAGCATTTGAGGACTTAAAGCGGCAATTGGTCAATCCGCCTGTGCTCGCCGTTCCCATTGAAAAGGAGCCGTTACTTCTATATGTTGCTGCTAATGCTCGTGCGGTCAGTGTGGCTATTATGGTGGAGCGAAAAGAGGCAGGCAAGGAGCATCCGGTTCAACGTCCGGTTTATTATATCAGCGAGGTACTCATTGAGTCCAAGCAAAGGTATCCGCATTGGCAAAAGCTGGTATACGGAGTTTTTATGGCAAGCCGGAAGCTTAAGCAATACTTCCAAGGGCACCCCATTACGGTGGTTAGCTCTGCTCCCTTGGGGGATATCATCCAAAACCGGGAAGCGACTGGCCGGATTGCCAAGTGGGCTATAGAGCTTGGGCCGCACGGGTTGAGGTATGTGCCTTGGACGGTGGTTAAGTCTCAAGCACTTGTTGATTTTATCAATGATTGGACGGAACTGCAAGCACCTGAAGAAAAGCCGGATCACACGTATTGGACCATCCATTTTGACGGATCCAGGCAATTGGAAGGTTCGGGGGCTAGAGTCGTATTAACTTCCCCACGAGGTGATAAGTTTTGTTACGTTCTCTGCTTAATGTTCCCTTGTACTAACAATGCAGCTGAGTATGAAGCCTTGCTCCATGGTCTTCGGATGGCTAAGGAGATGAATCTAAGTTGAGTTAAGTGCTTCGATGACTCGGACCTCGTGGCTCAACAAGTATCTGGCACTTGGGATTCCAAGGACCCACTCATGGCAGCATATCATCGTGAGGTGGATATTGTTGCAGGTCACTTTAAAGGCTATCAGGTGGACCACGTGGACCGACAGAAGAATGAAGCGACGGACGCTTTAAGCCGGCTGGGCTCTCAGCGCAAATCGGTCCCGCCCAATATTTTTCTAGACATGCTGCACAACCCGTCGGTCAAGCTCCCTGGTGAAGCGGATTTGGCTATTCCTGATCCGGAGGCTCAATTGGTGGCAGATCTTCATGTCATTCCGGATTGGATGCTTCCTTACCTGGCGTACATGTCACACCCTAGCTAGTTCAAGCATTAGAGTGTGCATCATGTTTAATTTCCTTTTAAGTTTGGAATGGGGATGACATAACCCCCAACACCCCCCTTGAAACAACTAGGGTTTACTAAAATTATTTTCAATGAACCTGAAATGCCCATCTAAAAAGTTCACTCTCTTTGTCTTGGGTTGGAACCTCTGACAAAATTGGTGCACAATTTTCTAGGTCAACAGAAGGTCATTGAATTAAATCATAAGTATTTGATTTTGGGCATTTAAATGCTATAAAATAATTTAAATGCTCAAATAATTCTGGAAATAAATGTTTGCTGTTGGAAATTTTCCAAATAGAGCCCACAATTATTTTCAGGATTTTTGGAAACGTTTTAGTATTTTTAATAAAACCGAACAGTTGCAGAAAAAAATAGAAAACAGAAACAAATAAGAAAAAGAGAGAGAGGGAAACCCACCTGGGCCTCACCTATGCTGGCCCATCCCACCTAGCTCGGCCCAGCCGACTGGCCTTGCCAGTCATCCTCCTCCTCCCGCCAGGAGGATGAGGAGCGCGTGGCCGGCGCCCGCGGCCACACGCCGGCCACCTCCTGCTTCTGCCGACGCCCTGGAGGCGTCTAGGGGTGCCACGCCGACGCCCACGTCCCCCTCTCTCCCTCCCTCACTCTCCCCCTCGTCTTCCTCACCCTCTCCCGCGATGGTCGAGCGCGATCCTCGCTGCCGTTTTCCGTAGTCATCACCAGAGCCACCCCCTTGCCTCTTCGACAAGCCCATTAGCTCCGCGCTGCCGTCCTCGACCTCCTCGTCGACTCACGCGACAACGGACGCCTCCAAGCACCTCCCCGACGCCTTCTTCTTCCTCGGTCCATCGAGATTGCCGGCAACGCCCCGACGACGTCCGACCTCCCCCGAGCCCACTAAGACGCGTTCTGCAACCGCTGTGAGCCCATCTTTCTTCCGCCCCTCTCCCCGCACTCGTCCGCGTCCTTCAACCCCCTCTGCCATCGAGGCTGAGAGCTCGGCTCCGCCGGCCATGTCGCTGCCGTGGCCACAGGCGCGTAAGCTCGAATCCGAGCACGCCTTTGTCTTCCACACGCTCCCAGGAGCCCGTAGCACCATTCCACGCGCCTCACTGTGCCCCGCAGCCTCGGTTTCGGCCTCGCCCGAACTCCGGCGGCTGCCAAGGTCGTCGCCAGCGACGTTTCCGGCCACCCTAGTTCCACCCCCTGCCAGCACTTGATGCGGTTTGCTCCCAGCTATGCGTAGATGCTCTCCGCCGTCGTTTTGGTTGCCGGAGCACGAAACCCGCAGCCCTCGGCCGCGTCTGGCCTCGCCGGCGGCTAAACGCTGGTGAGTTTGACTCAGTTTGACCCCTCTGTGGGCCCAGGTAGACCCCCTGAGTCTATGACAGGTGGGGCCGGTCTGCTAATTAGTTTAGGATTAGTTTTAACTAAGTTTAATTAGTTCAGTCACTGACATGTGGGCCCAGGCCCCACTGACAGCTAATTAGTGTTAATCTAATTCTGTTAACTAGTTGTGACACTGACAGAGAGGGCCCACCAGTCAGGTTTGACCTGGCCGACCCAGTTGACCCGCTGACGTCACATCTATGTCATGCCGACGCATTAATTCAATTAATGGATTTATTCTTTAATAGGAAATTACAGAAAATAGTCAAAACTTCTAAAAATCATAGAAAATCAACCATAGCTCCAAATGCAAAGATTTATATATGAAAAATGATCAGAAAAATTCAATCTATCCATCTGTAATGGTTTCATGCATGAAAAAAGAAGTTAACCTTGCTGTTTAAGCAGAATAAGGTGATGCTCTAATAAGGCCATGTTTAATGAGCTAATATTTGAATCTTTGATTCAAATGAGTTCATCCCCTTCTGTTTTAGCTTGCATTAGGCCAAGAAACTTTCATCTTGCCATGTCATAGCATGCATCTTATTGTTGCATATTGCCATGTGTTGATTATGCTTCGGTGTGTCTTTCGTGGTAGGTTCTGCCTCCGAGGATAACCCCGAGTATCCGTCTGAAGGGCAGTACCCTACTACCACTACAATAGGCAAGCAACCCATTGATCATTCCGATACAAACCCATGTTCTCGCTTCTGCTCTTGTTTACTGAAGTAAGACAACGCGATTCAAACTGCTGTGTGCTATGGTAGTTGAACCCTTATCCTCTGCATGACTCGAAATTGCCACAGTAACTAGATGAAACCCACTAGCATGTGTAGGAGTTGATTGAGCCATGTATGTGATTCCTACCTTGCTATGCCTGCTATGCTTAGAGTTGTGTCAGGTCTAGTTCATCTGGGTGATGGGCTAGAGTGAAATGTTTATGTCGGTAAATTGAGGAATGTGTTGAACATGTTTTGGTAAAGGTATCGATGAGAGGCCATGTAGGAGTACATGGTGGGTTGTTTCATTGAGACCGTCCATAAGAACTGAGATCTGTATGTGTGATTTAAGATGCAGTTACTACCGTACATTGGGCCCGAAACCAATGGACCCTCTCGGCTTCTTAAATACCCTAGTACTCTGTCCAGGCATTGCAAATAGTTTCTGGTGTTTGTAGGTTATGTGTTGGCGGCCGTGCGTAGCGCTGACCCTAGGGGTGGGCTATGCTGCGGTAAATACACCGTGGCACGGTGTACCGAGTCACCCGTTTGGTGTCTCGGGAACCCTGTTCACATCGTTCGGGGCCGTATGTGGAAACCTCGGCTGGACTCCCTGCGGATGGAACCTGGATAGGCGATAAACCTGGACTAGAGACTTAAGTGTTTAGGTAGGCCATGGCCGACACCCTCGCTGGGCTTCCGCTTGAAGGTTGCTGACTACATGTCGTGTAAACGGCGGTAAGTGGTGAAAGCATGTATGAAGAAGTACACCCCTGCAGGGTATAAAACTATTCGAATAGCCGCGTTCGCGGTAAAGGACTACTTGGTTGCCTATACAGTTCATAGACAAGTTAATGGATACTACTAAAAGACTCAAGATAAGTGTGAGTACCGAGGATGGCCCTCTCGTAGGATGATAAGAGAGGATCCCCGATGGAGTATTGTGTTGGTGAGTAGTGGACTCGTGTGCGAAAACTATTTTACTAGTGGAGTACTGTTGGATAGCTTAGCCAAGAGTCAAAGCTGGCTTGCTGCAATAACCCCACCACCTTCTTGAGAATGAGCATGTATAGTAGGTTCTGTTGTAAGACTTGCTGAGTAACTTGGTACTCATGTTTGCTTAATTACTGTTTTCATACGACAACATCGCCCCCTCCGATGGGTTCTACGTAGACCTTGACGTCGACGAGTGACTAGCCACCCAGGTGGTGATCCTGGCCATGGAGGGCCCTATGTAGATAGACAGGCTTCGAGAAGCCTTCTTTCTTTCTAGTGTCTGTACTCAGACTAGCCGCTTCCGCTTGTGCTTGTATGATTGTATGACTTGAGTGTTGGGTCATGTGACCCCTATCTTTATGAACATGTTATGTATGGCTCTCTGGAGCCTTTAAATAAAGTACTTGAGTTGTAGAGTTTTGTTGTGATGCCATGTTGTATGTACTCATATCGGGCATATTGTGTGTATGATTGAAATGCTTGGTATGAGTGGGATCCGACAATCTAGTTGTTTATCCTTGGCAGCCTTTCTTATGGGAAAATGTAGTCTAGTGTTCCTCGAGCCATAGTAGTCCGCTACAGCCCGGTTCACCGGAGTCCTGCTAGCCCAGCACTACTGCTTAGGACACTTGACTGGCCGGCATGTGTTTCACGTTGTTCCTATGTCTGTCCCTTCGGGGAAATGTCACGCGGTGACATCCAGAGTCCTGCCTAGCCTGCTACAGCCCGGGTTCCCCGGAGTCCTGTTAGCCCAGTGCTACAGCCCGGAATCACTCCTCGATGACTGACATGCTCGATGTGATTCATGTGTGCCTGTCTCCATAGGTCTGTGCCCCATTGGATTCACGACTAGCCATGTCAGCCCGGGTTCTCTGTCATATGGATGCTAGCGACACTATCATATACGTGAGCCACAAGGCGCAAACGGTCCCGGGCCACGGTAAGGCGACACCCGTGGGATACCGTGCGTGAGGCCGCAAAGTGATATGAGGTGTTACCGGCTAGATCGATGTGGCTTGGAATCGGGGTCCTGACAGCGTTGGCATCAGAGCCGGACTGCCTGTAGGTTCGTTGAGCCAAACTGGTCAATGTCGAGTCTAGAAATGCTTTAGTTATATGTAGGGGAATTGATTGTGGGAGGGAACGTAAGGCTCTTTTACTCCTTTACCTTATGCCCTCTGCTCTGAGTCATTCTCTTCTCATTCAACGTGGGTTAAGGACTAGGCTCTCTTCTTCTATTAGGTTAACGTGTTACTAATCCGTAGTAGCTTATAGGATTGTTGTTACAAGTCCCAGTTCAGTTTCTACTATTTTTAGTCTGTTGCTAATTGGATCAGAACCTTGATATGATGTTGTTGAGTGGTATTGCAAACTGTTGTGGATGTCTCAAATCTTTTTCTGAGCATTTACAGCTGTTATGCTGTCCAATTTTCCCTAGAAATTCTAATGTCTTTGCATTGTGGTTGTGCTTTCAGATGGCCAACCGTGCTCAAAACCAAGTGGTTCGCCTGACCCGGTGCCTCGACGTGCCCGGTCATACTGCTATGTTAGTCCGGGTAATGATCGAGACGGGTTACTGTTGGTATCCCGAATACACCGTCGAAGAGAAATTCCCAGACTTTAATCAAAGCCAATGTTTCTGCACCGTTAGGATATTTCCTTCTTATCCTGGATCTACCGAGCCCCTTCACTGTTCCTATGGACTCGGGGTTACTGTTGAGATGGCTGTGCAGGATGCTGCCTATTCCATGATGACCATCATGCGAGTCCGGACTGGCCTGCTTCGGAACACCGACTTCCGTTACATGCCAGCTTCACTTCCGGGAGCGCAAGGGTATCTTCAGGATATCTATGCTGACTCCACTCAGGAGGACTCATTAACTCGTACCACAGCCGAGATGCTCGAAGATAAGGACCGAGAGAATCGGGCCTTGAGGTTGGAGCTTTTCAATACCCGTGCTGATCATTGGGCCACATTGACTCGGTTTGCACCTGCGGTGCAAGCTGGATGTATGGATACAAGGGATCTGTATCCTATGAGATCTGCTCTGCCATACATGGTGGATTGGCGTGATGTGGGAGGCATCACCCCGCCCCGTGGTCCCCACAGGCCACCGTTTATTGGTCCAAGACCTCATCCTAGCCCCTATGGTCCATAGGCTCCTCAGGACCATCTGTTCCCGGATGATCATGTTGAACTTCCAGGCTATGGAGGTGACTTCTATGAGGACTACTATGGAGTTGTCTGAGTTAGTAGTAGTATCACTAGTATTGTAGTAGTTGTATCTCCACTATCCTGCGTGACTTGTGGAATATGACTTTGTGTGTAATCAATTCTGGAGGTGTAGACAAATAATGTATAGGAGCTTGGAATGCCTCCGATGAGATGTAATGTCTTTCATCATAGTTGTACTGTAGCCTGGGCTTGTACTAAACTATGTATGATGTGTATGACCGTTGGTATATATATGGCAGTTTTATATTACCATGACATACAGATGAACATCTCTGCATTCCATGTTATCCATTACATTCTGCACTTCCTTGCTAAGTTTGAGCCATCCTTATCTAAACCGTTGTCTTTTTATCTCCTAGGATGGTCAACACCGGCAGCAACCCTGCTGCCTCGGAGCAGGGGGAAGCCAGTGCAGCTAGGGGTGAAAATCTGCCTCACCTGCCTTCTCTGGCCGAAGTGATGCTGGAGGCGGAAAGAAACAAGTGTGAGACTAACCGCCTGCTAGAGCGGATTGAGCAGAACACTGCACGCCATCAGCAAAATGACTTGGTGTCAATCAATGACTTTATCAAGCTGTACCCACCAAAGTTTAACCATTCCGTCGAGCCCCTCGATGCGGATGACTGGCTTCGCAGCATTACCCACAAGCTACATTCTACCAATGTAGCCGAAGCCGACAAGGTTACTTATGTTGCCTATCACCTCGAAGGCCCTGCTAGCCTCTGGTGGGAAAACTTCGAAGCTATGCGCCCGCTCGGCCAAATTACTACTTGGGCTGAACTCAGTGAAGCTTTCCGTGAACATCACATTCCGGAAGGTCTCATTGATCACAAGAGGGAGGAGTTCTGCAATTTCACCCAAGGAAGACTGATTGTGGATGCATATAGTCGTGAATTTGGGAATCTGGCACGTTATGCCCCTGAAGAGGTATCTACTGATGCTAAGAAGCAGGCAAGGTTCCGCAAGGGACTTAGCCCTGAGCTTCACCACGATCTTCGTCTGCACGAGTGCACCTCTTTCAGAAGTTGGTCAACAAAGCCATCAGTGCTGAGACAGGCTAGACTGATTATGATGCTTCACGCAAGCACTCTCGTGATTTTGGCTCTTCATCCGGCTCTGGAGCTCAGAAGCGCCGGGTGTGGATCCCAAGCATGGCACTGCCACCCAGGTTCATCCCAAGGCCATCCTTTGAGGCGCCTCGTCCCAACCAGCAATTTGCACCGCCCAAGCCCTATGGTGGCCCCGCTGCTAATGCTGCTCCACGCCCCAATGTGGTGACATGATTCAAGTGTGGAGAGCCGGGTCACTATAGTCGAGAGTGTCCCCAGAACAACCCTAATAAAACTGGAAAGTCTGTTGGCCGTGGTAAGCCCGCGGGAAAGACATTCTACGCCAAGCCGGCCACCACTGCCCGTAGCCATGTCAACTATGTTTCAGCCTAGGAGGCTCATGAGGATCCTAACGTCGTCCTTGGTACGCTCCTTGTCAACTGCCATCCGGCATCTGTTCTTTTCGATACTGGAGCATCTCATTCATTCATATCCGAGAACTATGCTCGAATGCATAACACGACATTCTGTGACATGCCCACTTCCATGGTAATTCAAACTCCGGGTTCGAAATGGCAAACTTCTAGAGTAAGCCATGGGAACGAAATTCTTGTCGATAGACTTGTCTTCCTTGCTTCCTTAATAGCTCTCAAGTCCTCGGACATAAACATCATTTTGGGTATGGACTGGATGTCAGCTCATTATGCTAAGATTGATTGTGCCACTAGAACCGTTCAACTTACTCACCCATCCGGCAAGACAGTCAATGTCTTAACTCGAGTGGCCAAGCGCCAGCTTTACTCCCTAAATGCCAACCCCCTTCCAGACCTTGAGGATGTTCCGATAGTCCGAGACTTTCCGGATGTCTTTCCAGAAGAACTGCCAGGTGTTCCACCTGACAGGGATGTCGAGATTGTGATAGACCTTGTTCCGGGAACCGTTCCAATTTCTAGAAGACCCTACAAGATGGCACCCTTAGAACTAGCCGAGCTTAAGAACCAACTCGATGAGTCCTTGAAAAAGGGTTTCATCCGTCCTAGTTCCTCTCCTTGGGCTTGCCCCGTCCTCTTCATCAAGAAGAAGGATGGAACGGATCGAATGGTTGTAGATTACCGACCTGTCAACTTGGTCACCATCAAGAACAAGTATCCGCTTCCCAGGACCAACGATCTGTATGATCAGCTCGCTGGGTCCTCAGTCTTTTGCAAGATGGATTTGAGGTTAGGCTACCATCAAATCAAAATCAGAAATAGGGGCATTCCCAAAACGGCCTTTGTTACTCGTTATGGCCAATACGAGTACACCGTTATGTCCTTCGGTTTAACCAATGCCCCAGCTACCTTGTCCCGGTTAATGAACTCGGTTTTCATGGAGTACTTGGATAAATTCGTCGTGGTATACCTCGATGACATACTCATCTACTCCAACAATGAAGAGGAACATGCCGAACATCTAAGGCTGGTATTGATGAAACTTCGAGAGCATCGCCTTTATGCCAAATTATCCAAGTGTGAATTTTGGTTGCCAGAAGTGACCTATCTAGGCCATGTAATCTCTGGTAAGGGTATTGCTGTCAATCCCGAGCGAGTTCAAGTCGTCCTTGATTGGACTCCACCTGAGACGGTCAAGCAAGTTCGGAGCTTCCTTGGCTTAGCGAGCTATTGCCGCCGCTTTTTCGAGAATTTCTCCAAGGTTGCTAAACCTCTAACTGAACTCCTCAAGAAAGATAAAAAGTTTGAGTGGACTCTACAGTGTGAGTTCAGTTTTCAGGAACTGAAAAGACGCCTGACATCTGCTCCCGTACTGGTACCACCAGATTTCTCCAAGGACTTTATTATCTATTGCGACGCCTCGCGACAAGGACTAGGTTGCATACTCATGCAAGATCGTCAGGTAATTGCCTATGCTTCACGGCAATTACACCCACATGAGGAAAATTATCCCACACATGATCGAGAGCTTGCAGCTGTAGTCAATGCACTCAAAACCTGGCGACATTACCTCCTCAGTAATCGTTGCGAGATCTTCACCGATCACCAAAGTTTGAAATATATCTTCACCCAACCAGATTTGAATCTCAGGCAAAGACGTTGGGTCGAGTTGATCTCGGATTACGACTTAGGAATAACTTACACCCCGGGCAAAGCCAATGTCAAGGCTGATGCACTAAGTCGTAAATCCTATTGTAACAACTTGATGTTACAACAAAGTCAACCACTTCTCCATGAGGAATTTCGTAAGCTAAATCTTTACATTGTTCCTCGAGGATTCCTATCCACCCTAGTGGCGAAACCTACCCTTACAGATCAGATCATCAAGGCACAGAAGGTAGATCCGGGAATCTCCCGTATTAAGAGAAACATTAAGAAAGGAGTCGTGAATTGTTTCTCCATTGATGATCAAGGTGTCGTATACTTTGGAAATCGCCTAGTGGTTCCAAAGGCACGAAACCTGAGGCGACTGATCCTTAAGGAAGCTCATGAATCCCCTCTCACCATTCATCCCGGTAGTACTAAAATGTATCAAGACCTACGCCAGAGGTTTTGGTGGACTAGGATGAAGAGACAAATCGCTCAATACATTTCTAATTGCGATGTTTGTCGTCGTGTTAAAGCAGAGCATCAACGGCCTGCTGGCACCCTTCAACCTTTGGCTATTCCCGAGTGGAAATGGGATAAAATCAGTATGGATTTCATCACTGGGTTTCCCAGGACCAAGAGAGGGAATAATGCCATCTTCGTCATGATCGACCGTCTTTCCAAAGTAGCCCACTTTCTACCTGTTCGTGAGAGTATCACCGCTAGCCAGCTAGCCAATTTATACATCTCCCGAATAGTGTCTCTTCATGGTGTTCCATTGGAAATTAACTCAGACCGCGGGAGTCTCTTCACCTCTAGATTTTGGGAAAGTTTCCAAAATGCTATGGGAACTCGTCTCTCTTTTAGTACCGCCTTCCATCCTCAATCAGGTGGTCAAGTAGAACGAGTCAATCAAATTCTAGAAGATATACTCCGAGCCTCTGTCATCTCGTTCGGAATGGGTTGGGAGAATTGCCTTCCATTCGCGGAGTTTGCTTATAACAATAGTTATCAAACTAGCTTGGGCAAGGCTCCTTTCGAAGTTCTCTATGGACGAAAATGCCGAACGCCTCTTAACTGGTCAGAAACTGGGGAAAGACAACTCTTTGGCCCGGATATGATTCAGGAAGCAGAAGAGCAGGTTCGCGTTATTTGTGAGAAATTGAAAACAGCCCAATCTCGTCAAAAGAGTCAATATGATCGTAAACATAAGCCTATGACTTATGAAGTCGGCGAGAAGGCTTACCTTCGGGTTACTCCATTAAAGGGAACCCATCATTTCGGTATCAAAGGCAAATAGGCTCCTCGTTACATTGGACCCTTTCGCATTCTTGCCAAACGGGGAGAAGTTGCCTACCAATTGGAACTACCTTCGCATCTTTCCAGAGTTCATGATGTCTTCCACGTTTCTAAACTCAGGCGTTGCTTCGCGGATCCTATCCGTGGAGTGGACCACGAAACGCTTGATCTACAAGATAACCTCTCATATCGGGAATATCCCGTTCGTATCCTTGATCAAGCTGAGCGTACCACTCGACGTCGTAATATAAAATTTCTCAAGGTTCAATGGTCACACCATTCTGAGAAAGAAGCCACTTGGGAAAGGGAGGATCGTCTTCGACTCGAGTACCCCACCTTCTTTCCGGAGGATCCTAAATCTCGGGATGAGATTCTTTTGAGTGGGGGTGAGTTGTCACACCCTAGCTAGTTCAAGCATTAGAGTGTGCATCATGTTTAATTTCCTTTTAAGTTTGAAATGGGAATGACAGAACCCCCAACACCCCCTCGAAACAACTAGGGTTTACTAAAATTATTTTCAATGAACCTGAAATGCCCTTCTAAAAAGTTCAGTCTCTTTGTCTTGGGTTGGAACCTCTAGCAAAATTGGTGCACAATTTCCTAGGTCAACAGAAGGTCATTGAATTAAACCATAAGTATTTGATTTTGGACATTTAAATGCTATAAAATAATTTAAATGCTCAAATAATTCTGGAAATAAATGTTTGCTGTTGGAAATTTTCTAAACAGAGCCCACAATTATTTTCAGGATTTTTGGAAACGTTTTAGTATTTTTAATAAAGCCCAACAGTTGTAGAAAAAAATAGAAAACAGAAACAAATAAGAAAAAGAGAGAGAGGGAAACCCACCTGGGACTCACCTGTGCTGGCCCAGCCCACCTGGCTCAGCCCAGCCGACTGGCCTTGCCAGTCATCCTCCTCCCCGCGCCAGGAGGACGAGGAGCGAGTGGCCGGCGCCCGCGGCCACACGCCGGCCACCTCCTGCTTCTACCGACGCCCTGGAGGCGTCTAGGGGTGCCACGCCGACCCCCACGTCCCCCTCTCTGCCTCCCTCACTCTCCCCCTCGTCTCCCTCACCCTCTCCCGCGATGGCCGAGCGTGATCCTCGCCGCCGTTCGCCGTAGTCGTCACCAGAACCACCCCCTCGCCTCTCCGACAAGCCCATTAGCTCCGCGCTGCCGTCCTCGACCTCCTTGTCGACTCACGCGACGCCGGACGCCTCCAAGCACCTCCCCGAGCCTTCTTCTTCCTCGGTCCGCCGAGATCGCCGGCAACGCCCCAACGACGTTCGACCTCCCCCGAGCCTGCTGAGACGCGTTCTGCAACCGCTATGAGCCCATCTTTCTTCCGCCCCTCTCCCCGCGCTCGTCCGCGTCCTTCAACCCCCTCTGCCATCGAGGACGAGAGCTCGGCTCCGCCGGCCATGTCATCGCCGTGGCCACAGGCGCGTAAGCTCAAATCCGAGCACGCCTTCGTCTTCCACGCGCTCCCAGGAGCCCGTAGCACCATTCCACGCTCCTCGCCGTGCCCCGCAGCCTCGGTTTCGGCCTCGCCCGAACTCCGGTGGCCGCCAAGGTCGTCGCCGGCGACGTTTCCGGCCACCCTAGCTCCACCTACTGCCACCACTCAATGTGGTTTGCTCCCAGCTATGCGTAGATGCTCTCCGCCGTCGTTTTGGTTGCCAGAGCACGAAACCCACAGCCCTCCGCCGCGTCTGGCCTCGCCGGCGGCTAAACGCCGGCGAGTTTGACTCAGTTTGACCCCTGTGTGGGCCCAGGTATACCCCCCCTGAGTCTATGAAAGGTGGGGCCGGTCTGCTAATTAGTTTAGGATTAGTTTTAACTAACTTTGATTAGTTCAGTCACTGACATGTGGGCCCAGGCCCCACTGACAGCTAATTAGTGTTAATCTAATTCTGTTAACTAGTTGTGACACTGACAGAGAGGGCCCACCAGTCAGGTTTGACCTGGCCGACCCAGTTGACCCGCTGACGTCACATCTATGTCATGCCGACGCATTAATTCAATTAATGGATTTATTCTTTAATAGGAAATTACAGAAAATAGTCAAAACTTCTAAAAATCATAGAAAATCAACCATAGCTCCAAATGCAAAGATTTATATATGAAAAATGATCAGAAAAATTCAATCTATCCATCTGTAATGGTTTCATGCATGAAAAAACAAGTTAACCTTGCTGTTTAAGCAGAATAATGTGATGCTCTAATAAGGCCATGTTTAATGAGCTAATATTTGAATCTTTGATTCAAATGAGTTCATCCCCTTCTGTTTTAGCTTGCATTAGGCCAAGACACTTTCATCTTGCCATGTCGTAGCATGCATCTTATTGTTGCATATTGCCATGTGTTGATTATGCTTCGGTGTGTCTTTCGTGGTAGGTTCTGCCTCCGAGGATAACCCCGAGTATCCGTCTGAAGGGCAGTACCCTACTACCACTACAACAGGAAAGCAACCCATTGATCATTCCGATACAAACCCATGTTCTCGCTTCTGCTCTTGTTTACTGCATTAAGACAACGCGATTCAAACTGTTGTGTGCTACGGTAGTTGAACCCTTATCCTCTGCATGACCTGTCATTGCCACAGTAACTAGATGAAACCCACTAGCATGTGTAGGAGTTGATTGAGCCATGTATGTGATTCCTACCTTGCTATGCCTGCTATGCTTAGAGTTGTGTCAGGTCTAGTTCATCTGGGTGATGGGCTAGAGTGAAATGTTTATGTCGGTAATGTGAGGGATGTGTTGAATATGTTTTGGTAAAGGTATCGATGAGAGGCCATGTAGGAGTACATGGTCGGTTGTTTCATTGAGACCGTCCATAAGAACTAAGATCTGTATGTGTGATTTAAGATGCAGTTACTATCGTACATTGGGCCCAAAACCAATGGACCCTCTCGGCTTCTTAAATAACCTAGTACTCTGTCCAGGAGTTGCAAATAGTTTCTGGTGTTTGTAGGTTATGTGTTGGCGGCCGTGCGTAGCGCTGACCCTAGGGGTGGGCTATGTTGCGGTAGATACACCATGGCACGGTGTACCGAGTCACCCGTTTGGTGTCTCGGGAACCCTGTTCACATCGTTCGGGGCTGTATGTGGAAACCTTGGCCTGACTCCCTGCGGATGGAACCTGGATAGGCGATAAACCTGGACTAGAGACTTAAGTGTTTAGGTAGGCCGTGGCCGACACCCTCACTGGGCTTCCGCTTGAAGGTTGCTGAGTACATGTCGTGTAAACGGCGGTAAGTGGTGAAAGCGTGTATGAAGAAGTACACCCCTGCAGGGTATAAAACTATTCGAATAGTCGCGTCCGCGGTAAAGGACTACTTGGTTGCCTATACAATTCATAGACAAGTTAATGGACACTACTAAAAGACTCAAGATAAGTGTGAGTACCGAGGATGGCCCTCTCGTAGGATGACGAGAGAGGATCCCCAGTGGAGTATTGTGTTGGTGAGTAGTGGACTCATGTGCGAAAACTATTTTACTAGTGGAGTACCGTAGGATAGCTTAGCCAAGAGTCAAAGCTGGCTTGCTGCAATAACCCCACCACCTTCTTGAGAATGAGCATGTATAGTAGGTTCTGTTGTAAGACTTGCTGAGTAACTTTGTACTCATGTTTGCTTAATTACTGTTTTCAGACGACAACACCGCCCCCTCCGATGGGTTCTACGTAGACCTTGACGTCGACGAGTGACTAGCCACCCAAGTGGTGATCCTGGCCATGGAGGGCCCTATGTAGATAGACAGGCTTCGAGAAGCCTTCTTTCTTTCTAGTGTCTGTACTCAGACTAGCTGCTTCCGCTTGTGCTTGTATGATTGTATGACTTGAGTGTCGGGTCATGTGACCCCTATCTGTATGAACATGTTATGTATGGCTCTCTGGAGCCTTTAAATAAAGTACTTGAGTTGTAGAGTTTTGTTGTGATGCCATGTTGTATGTACTCATATCGGGCATACTGTGTGTATGATTGAAATGCTTGGTATGAGTGGGATTCGACAATCTAGTTGTTTATCCTTGGCAGCCTTTCTTATGGGGAAATGTAGTCTAGTGTTCCTCGAGCCATAGTAGTCCGCTACAGCCCGGTTCACCGGAGTCCTGCTAGCCCAGCACTACTGCTCAGGACACTTGACTGGCCGGCATGTGTTTCACGTCGTTCCTATGTCTGTCCCTTCGGCGAAATGTCACACGGTGACATCCGGACTCCTGCCTAGCCTGCTACAGCCCGGGTTCCCCGGAGTCCTGTTAGCCCAGTGCTACAGCCCGGAATCACTCACTGACGACCGACATGCTCGATGTGATTCATGTATGCCTGTCTCCATAGGTCTGTGCCGCTTTGGATTCATGGCTAGCCATGTCGGCCCGGGTTTTCCAAAAGGCGCAAATGGTCCCGGGCCACGGTAAGGCGACACCCCTAGGATACCCTGCGTGAGGCCGCAAAGTGATATGAGGTGTTACCGGCTAGATCGATGTGGCTTGGAATCGGGGTCCTGACAGTACATGAACCGGGGCGAATTACTAGAGGATGAGACTCTGGCCCGACAGATAATCCGGTGGTCCAAGTCCATGACTATTGTCAATGGCGAGTTGCATCATTGGAGCGTATCAGGGGCGTTTCAGCGCTGTGTGTCTCCTGAAGAAGGCTATGAAATTTTGCGTGAGATCCATGAAGGAGATTGTGGTCACCACGCCGATTCAAAATCTTTGGTGGCTAAAGCGTTTTGCCATGGCTTCTATTGGTTAACTGCTCATGCTGATGCGGAGGATCTGGTCAGACGATGTGACGGTTGCCAAAAAATTTCAAGACGTGCTCATGTGCCGGCTCAAGAATTGATAATGATTCCAATTACTTGGCCGTTTGCGACTTGGGGGCTGGATATGGTTGGGCCTTTCAAAAGGTCCAAAGATAAGAAGACCCACCTCCTGGTGGCGGTTGACAAGTTTACAAAGTGGGTGGAGGCAGAACCTGTTAGCAAGTGTGATGCGGCCACGATGGTTTAGTTTATCAAAAAAGTGATTTTCCGGTTTGGCTTTCCACACAGTATCATCACAGACAATGGCACCAATTTGTCCAAGGGTGCCATGAAGGAGTTCTGCGAATGGGAGCACATCCGGCTTGTCGTTTCATCCGTAGCGCACCCACAATCCAATGGTCAAGCAGAAAGGGCTAATCAAGAGATCTTGAGAGGCATCAAGCCCCGGCTTATGGTTCCTTTTAAGAGAACACCGGGTTGTTGGGTAGAAGAGTTACCATCTGTGTTATGGAGCATCAATACCACACCCAACAGATCAACGGGATACACACCATTCTTCATGGTCTATGGAGCGGAGGCGGTTCTCCCTAGTGATATCCGTCATGATTCACCTCGTGTGGCGGCTTATGTTGAAGCAGATAACGAGATAGCACGGCAGGATGCTTTGGACCGATTGGATGAAGAGCGTGACATAGCAGCTGCTCGCTCGGCGATTTACCAACAGGATCTTCGTCGTTATCACAGTCGCCGAGTTAGAACCAGAACCTTTCAAGAGGGAGATTTGGTGCTTCGGCTCATCCAAGATCAGACAGATATGCATAAGTTATCCCCACCTTGGGAGGGACCTTTCGTGGTCAGCAAGAATCTACACAATGGGTCATACTATCTGATCGATATTCGAGAGCATAAAGACTCACGTACATCAGAGGAGGAGACCAACAGGCCGTGGAACATAGCTCATCTTCGGCCTTACTATACCTGAGCCATTGGCTCTACTTATGTACATATTATGACGATGTATATATTATGATTAATATAATAAACTGGAACCTCAGCTAAAGCGGGGTATCTGTTCTTTTACATCATGTATGGTTACACCGAGTTGTTCTAAAGCGGCCTCCGGTTTACCCCTTGAGTTAGCTTTTCAAAGCATCATGTAATATCACTTGGGGGCTTGGTCGTATCCGAACCAATGCAACACCTTTTGATAGGCGAAAGCCACCAGATCACTTGGGGACATGGTCAAGTCTGAACCAGTCACGCCTCTTGATCGGCCTAAGGCCACAAAATCATTTGGGGGCTTGGTCGAACCCGAACCATTGCCACGCCTCTTGATCGGCATAAATGCCACTGTTTCATTTGGGGACCTGGCTGACTTGAACCATAGCTACACCATAGCTACACCATGGTAACGCCATCTGATCGGCTCAAATAAGCCTCTTTTTGCAAATGGTTTTATCATTGCCTTTGCTTCACATTTTTCTTTGATAGATATTGCTTTCTTTTTGTTGCGTTTTTTAAACCGACAAAGTTTTAAGCCGGTTCAAATTGTCAATTGACGGAACACGGTCCATTTTTAATTCGGAGACTATTTGCCCGGTTTGATTTTTTATAAACATCCTATTACAGAGTAACACGGTGTTTTATTATAACCCGGCACGGTTTACGTGGTAAACCGGCATTATATATATACAGGAGCTGCTATCTCCTCCAACAGTGTGGGTTTATAAACCTCCGCTTCAAGATTGGCCAAGCCAACTTCATGCCCAACGATGGCAGGTATTATGTATCCCAAGGATTTGATCATATTCTTAAATTTCAGATATTTTGATTTGATATATGCAGACATCATACTCCACCTGACGGTACAACCGCAGTGGCACTTTAAGATTTTTTGTATTGCAGAAAATACTTTGGAAAGTTCATCACCCAAAGGAAGAACAAATTGCAGTAATTATGCACGAAGGCATATCAAAATCAAGAGTATCGGCTAGCCTATTACAAGGCAACACGGTGCCCAAAATAAGATCATTGTTTTTTTGTAAAGGAGAAGCAGTTTAAATCGGCTTCCAGTTCAAGCTTGGTCACCAGCCTGGCCTGATGGTTGTGGGTCATCCCGCGCCGCTTCAACTTCAACTTCTCTACCCAGCGGCTGGAAATCAATAGTTGTCCAGTCGACTCCCACTAATGCTTGAAAGACAACTTCATCATGGATCAGCAATGACGGTTCAATATCGGGAGCATAAGTATGCTTACGGATTGGAGGGATAAGGTTTTCCGCTTCAGGAATAGGTGCAACTACTCGCTTGTTTTGGTTTTCATATTGGGCTTGATAATGAGACAAGTCTGCTTCTTCAACCAATTGACAAGCTAGCGGACGCACCTCCCGGTTTATTGCTCGCAGATCCGCTTCACTAAACTCTGACCCATCTTCCTTCAAGCTGGGATTGCCCTGAGCCGCTTCAACAGGATCAAAATCCGGCACCCAAGCTTTTGCCTGGATTAAGGCGTTGATCGCACCGGTTCGAGCATCAGATATCTTCAGCTCTTCAACCCGGGCAGGAAGCATCGACAGTCTCTTCAGAGTGTCCTGAATCAAAGTGGGCGCCGGATTGTTGTGGGATGCAGCAGAGATGATCCCCTGTGCACCAGTGTACAGTTGTTCGGTCAAGGTGTAGGCGGCTTTCAATTTCTTCCGCACATCTGACCCCAAGTGACCAATGCATGTCCCTAAAATATTACAAAGGGTTAACAAACCGGCAGCTCTATAAGACGGCCGAATCAATCCAGAAATCAAACCAGCTTACCAAAGATAGCAGCGGTCATGGCATGCACTTGCCGCTTTATGCTGGTCAGTTCGTCCACCACCGGTTTCAGTGCAGCCTCAGCATCTTCTGCTCGTTTGGTTAAAGCGGATTTTTCAGTGGCCTAATCCGCCCGCTTCTTCTTGAAGCCCTCCTTAAGCTGTTCCATGGCGCTTAAAGCGCTGGTTAATTCCTCTTTTGCTTTGGAGGTTTCAGCTTGTTGGGATTCCAGATTTTCTTGGAGATCGGCGACTTGGCTTTCTTTTGTCTTCAGCTCAGCCTGCATACAGACAGATATATGATTCCGCAAGCAGTACACAATTGAGGTACCAACCACATAACAAGTTATGCACTTGGCCCTTGGGGGCTAATGTATACTTGATCTTAAATCTTTCAATAGATTCTAAAGTCCCAAGATCAATACATGTATTCAACTTGGCACTTGGGGGCTAATGTCTATTTGCTCAAATAAAGATGACAATTACTTAAAGCCCCGGTTTAACTACGCTAAGTTGAACCGGCCCTTGGGGGCTACATCAGCAAAATCCGAAGTATGGAGATTTATATTAGCAAGTCCCGGTTTGAATGAAGATTCTAAACCGGCCCTTGGGGGCTAGGAAAATTAACAAGATTGAAATGTCCAAGCAGGGAAAAGCACAGGGAAGTTACCTCAAATTTCTCTTTCATCATATTCACCAGACCAGCTTCATAATCACGGCTGGTATACAGCCGGTTCAGATAGCCAGAATGAAGATCTTGGGCATTTAGAGCAGCATAGGTCGCCAAGTCAACATTCCACTTGCCTTTGCCCATGGTAGCAAATTCTTCTTTGGCAGTATGCTTGGATAAAACAACAGGATTGCTGGGCTCTGTACGGCCAATACTAGTAATTACAACTTCATCATCCTTAGCATCACCGGTTTGCACTGGCGCAGTCGGTTTGTCAGCAGGCTGGGATGGACTGGTGGATCTCCCAAACCAGATGGGGCTTGTGGGATGGTTGACAGGGCTTGAGGTGTCAATAGGCCTTTCTTCAGCAATAAAATCATCATCCTGCTGTGGTGGATCATTGGGTATATCTTCAGGAATAGCCGCTTCAAGATCTGGTGTTTTACCCGGTTCAGGGACGACGTCGTCCTCGGCCGCTTTATCCAGGCGAGCCTTCTTGCTCGGCCTAGGCTTGGCCCTGAAAGGAATAACAAAGTCAAATAAAGCATATGTTCCAAGGTGATGTACCAGAAATATTATGATAAGTATAGCTTACCCAAGCACCGTTCTGAGCGGTGGCAGTTGAGTAGCCGATGACTCGCCAGAGGATGAGTGGGAAGTAACCTGATAATCGGAGTCAGATGGATTAAGAGGTTGATGAAAACAGCCCGCTTTAGGACAAGCACTGACAAGCAAATTAGAGACCTCTGAACGGCGTTTCCGAACCGGACTGTTCGGTAAACCAGCGGAGGTAACTACCTGGCCGCTGTGCCGGGTTGTACGGAGAGCTTCGTGATGTTGGGTCTTCATAAGAAATTTGGGATCCAAGTAAGCAAGAGGATGAGAAAATTTAACCTTCCGGTTTTCCTGACGGATTTTTAGTGAAGGCAAAGGGTCTGAATCGAAAGAGAGAGTAATTACCTCTGCAGCATCAGCGTGGCTGGCTTCGGCATCATCCTGACAAATATCATCATCAATAAGGCGCATGAAAAGTAATCCAAGTGAGTCAAGCTCTACCTCAAGGTCCGGATTACCCACATCATCATCAGGGCCCGGATCAGAAGATGCAGTGGTTTTCTTCTTATGAGCAAGCCGTTTCACGACTTTAGTCTTTGGCCGGGTTGGTCGTTCTGGTTTGTCTATTTTTTCTGGCTTCTCCTGGGAAAGCTTCTTGCTCCAAAATGGATCATTGCCCTGTTTAAACAGACATTGATATTAAACAATGACCAGATATATCAATAACAGGTTCAGTAAAAAGAAAAATCAAGCTCTTACAGCTGGCGGTTTGTTGGTGGCACAGAAGGGAAGCAGGCCGGTTCGAGCACAGACGTGTTCCGGTTCATTCAGCATTTTATTCACAGCCTCTGTGATTTCTTCATCGGTGAGCTGGATGTTAGCATGTCGCAGTGGGTCATCAACACTGCCAGTATACTCGCACATCAAACTGGAGCGCTGACTAAGGGGCAGTATGCTCCACGATATCCAACAGCGAGCGAGGTCAACTCCTGTTAAACCATTGGCCATGAAGTCTCTGAGCTTGGACACTTGAGGAGCATATTTGCTTCTCTCCTTGGCAGTCAACCTTTGCGGAAAGGGGTGTGTATTGCTAAGCCGCTCCGGATGAAAGTCAGGCAAAGGATTTTCACCAGCAGGGGAGGTGTCTTTGCAATAGAACCATGTTTGATTCCACTCTTTGCGGTGGCTGTGCAGTTTGGCGTGAGGGTATGTGACCTCTTTCCTTTTCTGAATCTCCACACCACCCAATTCCGTATTGGAACCGTCAGTAAACTCAGTGCGGCGGTTTAGATGGAAGCAGTCTCTGAACAACTCAACTGTGGGCTCCTCTTGAAAGAACACCTCACAGAGCACTTGGAAGTGACACATGTTTGTATCAGAGTTGGGGCCAGTGTCTTGTGGGCGGAGTTGAAAATCGGCCAAAACATCCCGGTAAAATTTAGAACCGGGCGGCTTAAAGCCCCGGGCTAAGTGATCTACGAAAACGACAACCTCTCCTTCTTGAGGTGTGGAGGGCATTCTTTGCCAGGGACCCTCCAATGGATGGTCTTTTTGCTGCCTAAAGCACCGATCAGGACTGAATTATTCAGTTGAGTCTCTGTGACGCGTGAAGGAACCCAGTTGCACTCATATACTTGCTTGGCCATGATGAAATCTACAAGATAGGTGATTCCAGTTCAAGAATGCATTGATTAAAGTACATTGGTATGTACAATGTTAAACCGGAGACAACTCTATCTAAACCGGAGTTTTATGAAGCAACAACATCTCGCGGTTCAACAAGGGGACTAATTGTATATACCGGTTTGTTAATTTTTTCTACACCTAGTTAAACCGCCGGATCTAAGCATTGAAACAGTTGAGATTGCGGATGGGTAAGTGTACAGAAACAGATTTCACAAGATTTCTCTGCAGCGACGGATCTGAAGCAAGTTCAGAAAAGAAGGAAAATATTCAAGGTTCAAAAAAGAACAGTACCGAATCAATGGGCAGAGTTACAGGTAGATCTATGGTCTTGAGGCATGTAAGTGAAGGCGGATGCTAAAAACTACCGCTACACAGAGCAAAGGTTCACAGGTTCATCTAAGATCGATCATATGAGTACAAAGCAGACAATGAACACTGAAGAACTTGGAAACCCTAGAACGGATCTACGGAGGAAAAGGTGAAGAACTCACCGGAGCCGAGGAAGAAACAGAAGGTTGCCGCGATGCTCTGGAACAATCAGGGTGATGCAGCGGCCAAGGTTGTAGCAGAGGTGGTCGACGGCAGCGGAGCTCCGAAGCTGGACGACGCAGGGAAGATGAAGCAGAAGGGCACGAAGGGGAAAAAGAAATGACCCTTCGTTCCTATTTATAAGGCAAGGGACATGTGTCAGGCGCGAAAATCAAGGGACCGTGGGTTTGGAAACGAAGCTGTCGCCTCGATTGTCGCAGACCTATTAAACAAAAAAGGTATCATGGATAAGTTTCTTTATAACAGGTGAAGTCACGCCGGTTTACAACGACCAGAGAAGATGACATCACGGCGGTTCAACAAACTACAAGAAGATGTTGAAGATGAAGTTTTTTGCTCAAGGATTGACATGAAC
The DNA here is from genome assembly GCF_002162155.2 of Triticum dicoccoides. Taxonomy (NCBI): domain Eukaryota; kingdom Viridiplantae; phylum Streptophyta; class Magnoliopsida; order Poales; family Poaceae; genus Triticum; species Triticum dicoccoides. The sequence goes on from NC_041392.1 coordinate 624,617,501, forward strand.
CTGTTCAAATCAATCTGGGGCCTAATGTTGGGGATATTACTACTGGGCGTAAACCAGCCTATCTGGGCCGGGTTAACTTCATCAGTAGTTAAGTATGTTAAAGCCCATGAAGGTAGATGAGGGCTTAAAGCCCATGATCGGTTTAAGTCCTGTAATCGTAAACCGGCGTTGGTATGTAACTTGTATTGTAAGTTAGGAATAAGTAGAGACCAAACCGGACACATCTATGAGCCGGTATTGGGACTCTGTGAACCGACGGGCGTCACCCGTGTATATAAGGGGACGACCCGGCGGTGGTTTAAGGACAACAGACAACAACTCGAGACTTAGGCAAAGCTTGATTGCTCCCTTGTCATCGAAACCCCATCAATTCCATCACAAACTAGATGTAGGCTTTTACCTTCATCGAAGGGGCCGAACTAGTATAAACTCTCTTGCGTCCTTGTGTACGCTTTAACCCCTTCAAGCTAACCCGTTGTGATGGCTCCACGACTAAGTCCTTTCACGAGGACATCTGCCGTGACAAAACCACGACACCCCTGATACACTGCAATGATGCAACTCGCCATTGACAATAGTCATGGACTTGGACCGCCGGATTATCTGTTGGTCCAGAGTCTCATCCTCTGGTAACTCACCCCGGTTCATGTACGCCAGGTAAGGAAGTGTCCAATCCGGAATGACATGAAGAGCTGCCACCAATTGAGCCTCCGGATCAGGAATAGCCAAATCCGCTTCACCAGGGAGCTTGACCGATGGGTTGTGCAGCACATCCAGAAAAACATTTGGCGGTACCGGTTTGCGTTGAGAGCCCAGCCGGCTTAAAGCGTCCGCCGCTTCATTGTTCCATCGGTCCACGTGGTCCACCTGATATCCTTTAAAGTGACCTGCAACAATATCCACCTCACGATGATACGCTGCCATGAGTGGGTCCTCGGAATCCCAAGTGCCAGATACTTGTTGAGCCACGAGATCCGAGTCACCGAAGCACTTAACTCGACTTAGATTCATCTCCTTAGCCATCCGGAGACCATGGAGCAAGGCTTCGTACTTAGCTGCATTGTTACTACAAGGCAACATTAAGCGGAGAACGTAAAAAAACTTATCACCTCATGGGGAAGTTAATACGACTCCAGCCCCTGAGCCTTCCAATTGCCTGGATCCGTCAAAATGGATGGTCCAATATGTGTGATCCGGATTTTCTTCAGGTGCTTGCAGTTCCGTCCAATCATTGATGAAATCAACAAGTGCTTGAGACTTAACCACCGTCCGAGGCACATACTTCAACCCGTGCGGCCCAAGCTCTATAGCCCACTTAGCAACCCGTCAATCGCTTCCCGGTTCTGGATGATATCCCCCAAGGGAGCAGAACTGACCACCGTAATGGGGTGCCCTTGGAAGTATTGCTTAAGCTTCCAACTTGCCATAAAAACTCCATATACCAGCTTCTGCCAATGCGGATACCTTTGCTTGGACTCAATGAGTACCTCGCTGATATAATAGACCGGACGTTGAACCGGATGCTCCTTGCCTGCCTCTTTTCACTCCACCACAATAGCCACACTGACCGCACGAGCATTAGCAGCAACATATAGCAGCAACGACTCCTTTTCAATGGGAGCGGCGAGCACAGGCGGGTTGGCCAATTGCTGCTTTAAGTCCTCAAATGCTTTATCAGCAGCAGAACTCCACACGAATTGATCCGTCTTCTTCAACATGTGATACAAAGGGATTGCCTTCTCACCAAGGCAGCTGATAAACCGGCTTAACGTGACAATCCGGCCTGCCAGGCGTTGAACATCATTGATACACTTAGGTTTAGCCAGGGAGGTGATGGCTGTGATCTTCTCCGAATTAGCCTCGATTCCCCTGTTGGACACCAGAAAACCCAATAACTTGCCTGCCGGTACACCAAAGACACACTTGGCCGGATTAAGCATCATCTTGTATGTCCTCAGGTTATCAAAGGTTTCCTTCAAGTCGTCAACCAGAGTCTCTTTCTCCCTTGATTTAACCACGATATCATCCACATAAGCATGTACATTACGGCAAATCTGCTTGTGAAGACAATTTTGTACACACCATTGATAAGTTGCTTGGGCACTCTTGAGCCCAAAGGGCATAGACACATAGCAGAAGGCTCCAAAGGGAGTTATGAATGCCATCTTCTCTTGGTCCTTAACTGCCATTTTGGTCTGATGATAGCCAGAATATGCATCCAAAAAACTCAAACGCTCACAACCCGACATAGCATCAATAATTTGATCAATACGGGGGAGGGCAAAAGGATCTGCTGGACAAGCCTTATTAAGATCTGTGTAATCCACACACATGCGCCAGGTGCTGTTTTTCTTAAGGACCAACACCGGATTGGCAAGCCACTCAGGGTGGAAAACTTCAATAATAAAGCCAGCTGCTAAGAGCCTGGCTACCTCTTCTCCAATCGCCTTGCGTCTTTCTTCGTTAAACCGGTGGAGGAACTGTTTCACCGGTTTGTATTTAGGATCCACATTAAGGGTGTGCTTAGCGAGTTGCCTCAGTACACCTGGCATGTCAGAGGGCTTCCGTGCAAAAATGTCCCGATTCTCAGGGATGAACTCGATGAGCGCGCTTTCCTATTTCGTATCCAAGTTGGCACTGATGCTGAACTGCTTGGACGAATCGCCAGGTACAAAGTCAACAAGCTTAGTTTCTGCTGCCGATTTGAACTTCAGGGCCGGATCATGCTCCGTAGTTGGCTTCTTTAATGGAGTCATGTCCGCCGGATCAACATTGTCGTTATAATACTTCAGCTCCTCGGTGGCACAAACCGACTCTCCGTAGGCCGCATCTCCTTCCTCGCACTCCAAAGCTATTTTACGGCTTCCGTGAACCGTTATTATCCCCTTGTGACCCAACATCTTGAGCTGAAAATACACATAACAGGGCCGTGCCATAAACTTGGCGTAGGCCGGTCGCCCAAACAGGGCGTGATACGGACTTTGGATTTTCACCACTTCAAACGTCAATGTTTCCGACCTGGAATCATGATCATCTCCAAAGGACACTTCCAGAGCTATCTTACCAACAGGATATGCTGACTTGCCAGGTACCACACTGTCGGTGTCAAAACTGGCGGATCTCGGGTAGTGGGTCCTGAACTGTGCGTCTAGGCCGGATGGTAATAGGAGGCAGGGAACACGATGTTTTCCCCAGGTTCGGGCCCTCTTGATGGAGGTAAAATCCTACGTCCTGCTTGATTATTATTGATGATATGGGTAGTACAAGAGTAGATCTACCACGAGATCAAGGAGGCTAAACCCTAGAAGCTAGCCTATGGTATGATTGTTGTATATGGAGTTGATTGCCTACGGACTACAACCCTCCGGTTTATATAGACATCGGATAGGGTTAGGGTTACACAGAGTCGGTTACAATGGTAGGAGATCTTGAATATCCGCGTCGCCAAGCTTGCCTTCCACGCCAAGGAAAGTCCCATCCGGACACGGGACGAAGTCTTCAATCTTGTATCTTCATAGTCCAGGAGTCCGGCTGAAGGTATAGTCCGGCTACCCGAACACCCCCTAATCCAGGACTCCCTCAGTAGCCCCTGAACCAGGCTTCAATGACGACGAGTCCGGCGCGCAAATTGTCTTCGGCATTGCAAGGCGGGTTCCTCCTCAAGTCCTTCATAGAAGATTGTAAACACCAAGAGTAGTGTCCGACTCTGCAAAATAAGCTTCCACATATCGCCATAGAGAGAATAATATTAACACAAATCAAAACTGCTGACGTATTCCGCAGTGTGTCATCACACTACGGCCAAGTCCTTTACTCGAATCGTTTTTACTTTTCCACCTCAGCATGTTTTGCAAGGCGGTTTCCTTGGCACGTCTTATCAAAGCAGAGATCGTGTACCCCCTTTACGGGATTCTCATCAATACGGGCATGGGTAACCCAACCGCGCCATTTATCATGGCACTTGGGAGGCAAGCGAGTTTTACTAGGCTGGTGGGGACGCACAACCGCATCCGCCCGTATAAGGGGATAAAGATCCACCTTTTTACCTAAGCCTTCTTCCTCCTTTGCCTATCCATCTCCTGCGCACTCGAGCTCCAGCGCCCAAGCCCACACTTCCCACCTCAACCTTCTCCAGCAATGTCCGGAGCGGGAGGCAAGTGGATGGTCTCCTCCGCTACGGAGGGCCAAGTCAAGAAGCTAAGGAAGGCCGGATACCTGTCCAAGGACATCGCGCACCGACTTCCCGAAAATGGGCAGCTTCTCCCCACCCCAAGGCCCCATGAGAGGGTAGTATTTCTTCCCCACTTCCTCCGCGGACTGGGTTTTCCACTCCACCCATTTGTCTGGGGGTCATGTTCTATTACGGCCTGGATTTCCACGATCTGGCCCCGAACTTCATCCTCAACATCTCGGCGTTTATCGTCGTGTGCGAGGCTTTCCTCCGCGTCCGCCCTCATTTCAGCCTCTGGCTCAAGACCTTCAACGTCAAGCCCAAGGTGGTGTGCGGCAGCCAGGCGGAGTGCGGAGGCGCCATGGCGGGCAAGATGGCCAACGTCCTATGGTTCGAGGGCTCTTTTGTGGAGACCCTAAAGGGGTGGCAATCCGGGTGGTTTTACATCACCGAGCCACGTGATCCGAAATGGACCGCAACCCCCAAGTTCTGATCCGAACCCCCCACGCGGCTTATGTCCTGGAAAGAGATGGGACTGTCGTGGGGTGACGAAAAAGAGGTGACCGGATTGCAAACATGCATCCAGTCCTTGGTGAACAAGCCAATCTGGCTTGTTAATGTAATCCAGGTTATGCTCGTCCACCAGATCCTCCCGTGCCAACAACGGGATTTTAGTCTGTGGGAGTTCGACCCGACGTAGCACCAAACCCTTAGCAGGCTCTTCGACATGACGTACGAAGATGCCTGGAAGGTGCTATTCAAGGGCGCCGAGGCTCCCACATCCGCTTTCTAGGACCGCGGATACAGCTCGTAGTGTCACGCTAGCGAGGTAAGCTATCTTCACCTTTTACAGGATGTTAAGCTTTTTTTTCATAGTTTGACTCTATGCGGGATCTAAACTCCCTTACCTTTGACAGGCTTGGCGAGCGATATCCGGACATATCAACTGTCCGACTCTGCCGCCCGAAGGCCCAGCCCCAGCTCAACTAGTGAAGCTGCTGGTTCCGGCGCCTTATGTGGTGCCGGAGAAGAAGGCCAGGAAGAAGAAGACCACGGGGACTCAAAAGAGTGCTCGCAACGTGGTGGTGTCGGACTCTTCATCTGACGAATCCGAGACGCCCTCCTCCCACGAAAACGGGGAGGAGGAAGAAGAAAGCTCTCCCCCCCAGTGGAGGGAGGAGAGAAGAGGAAGGCCACCCCAACGGGGGAGGCCGAGGGGTCTAGGAAAAGGAAGACCCCTCCACCGGACTACGCCCCCAACGCCGAAGAGGGCAAAGAGGAGTGGCCAAACAGGGCCAAGCGTCCGGCGAAATCGTAAGTTCGGATATCATAATAACTCATGATGTTCCTTTGTTGCACAGCTTTCCCTAATGTCGAATGTAATTATGCAGTCCGCCCCGGGCCGAATTCGACGAATCGTCGGGCGGCTCCCTGGACTCATCGGACGTGAACTCAGTTCCGCCCGCTGTCTCCCCACGCACTGCAGACGACGCCGAAGTGGCGTCGCGACAAGCTTTGGGGTAGGAGGAGGTGGTCCCGGAGGAGCCGCAAGGCAACCTCTCGGACTCCAGGAGTGAAGGGGATAAGGCCCCCCAGGGCTCCAAGTCTGGCTTTGTGCCGGACACCATGCCGGAATCTTCCACAGTTCCGGACCGCGGTAGGCGAACTCCTTCCAAGAGGAGCAAGCCTTCTGAGCTGGCGGCCTCCGTCCAACCGGAGGTGTCGGACAATCTGCTGGAGGTGCTTGACGGCGCCTCCATCGACGAGGGGCACCGTACTATTATGAGTACGGTGATCCAGAAGGTTCAGTCCGTCAAGAGCGGACTGACTGAAGCTTGCTCTAGCCTTCTAACAGGCTTCGAGGTAAGTAAAAATATGTAAAAATATTACCGCATAGACAGTAGCTCCTGATGCTCTGTTTGGCATTCGGAAAGAAAAGCCGAATAGAGGATCTATTAAATTTCGCAGGAGTCTAACAAAAAGAGTCAATATGCGTATGCAGGCTTCGCTGCTATCCACTGCCGCACTGACTGCGGAGGTGGGTGTCCTGAAGCAGGACCTCGAGTGGACCGAGCAAGAGCTCATCCTTGCCAAGCGGCAGCTCAAGGAGAAAGAAGGTAAGAAATACCTTACAGAAAAAGTGCCTATAAAAAGGCGTGATTGCAAAAAAAAATAACAGGATTGTACTACTTATTGTAGGGGCCACGACTGAGGTGGCGACCCTTAAGCAGGCGCTGTCTGAGGCCGAAAAGGAAAACGGCCGCGGAGCGCACCGAGCGAGACAGACTTGAGGCTCAGGTCGGCGAGGTGCAGCAAGAGCTTCAGGATCTCATGAAAGAACATGAGAGTTTGGAGCTTGAGTCAAAGGCGCAAGCATCCGAGCTCGCGACGGCCCTTGAGACTGCCAAGTCTGCCAAGGCCGAAGCCCAAAAGGCCCTCCAAGAGTTGGAGGAGATGAGGAAGATAGCAGCGGGTAAGGCATTCTTATGCAAAGCAGAAATATAAAAGTAAACTACTTGTTACTTACCCGAATCCGGAGCTCTCCAGGGGCATTCGCAGATCTTCCCCGCAGCGTATCCGATGCCTCCGCATTCTACCGAGCTGAAGAGGGCAGCTCGACGGAGAAGGTGTTCTGGTCTCAGTATTCTGAGGCCGGACACCATGTGCCTTTGAGCGACCAGCTGAAACAGTTGGTCGAGCTCCACAAGGTGGACGAACAGCCCATGAAGGGCTTCATAGTTCGGCTGTGGCCCGGAGAGGCCCTGCCTGGGAGCTATTTTGGGCTGGTGCGGCGGCTGGTGGAGGCCTGTCCGAGGCTCGAGGTCATCAAGCGCTCCGTCTGCATCGAAGGTGCCTGTCGGGCCCTTGCCCGTGCAAAGGTGCACTGGGGTAAGCTGGACGGTGAGAAGCTTGTGAAGGGACGGGCCACCGCCGGGGAAGGAGCATCGCAAGCCCGAGAACTACTACAAGGATGTTCTTGCGGGTGCCCGCCTTGTGGCGGATGAATGTACCAAGGATGTGATTTTTGAATGAACTCGCTCATGTTTATCCTGTGCGCTGAAAACTTGTTCATATGCGCTAAGCAATGCTTATTGAATTTAAAATACTACTTTCTGTGCGGCCGTTTATCAAAAAATTGAGAGATGGCCAGTCATCGGCTTCTGCCCCCATGCCACTAGTGCTTGGGTGTTCGGGATAAACCTGAGCACTCTTTTTCCCATAGTTGGGTCCTTCGACGGAGGCGCTCAGCACAACGAACCAGGCAATCGGACTATAATGCTTGAACACTCTCACTTAGCCATAGAACTCTATAATTTTAAATTTCGGCGAAGCCCCTAGTTCGGAAGACCGAGTTCGGGGCGCTATCCACGCCTTGGCCGGACAAAGCCAGCTCCTCGCTCGAAGCGGCATAAGTCTTTAGGGACTCGAAAAACCTCTCGAACAGCGACCGGTCTCTCGCCTCATCATGACAGTCAGTTTTAGCTTTCTCCACTGAGGTGCTTAACCCAGCTGAACCGGGGCACAATCGCAGTGGTTCTCCTAGTGCTACCTTAGCCGATAGAGCGGAACGTAAGGCACCAAAACATAGGAGCCGGGCAAACCCAACTATTGACCCAAATCATGATTCGGAGCCGATGCATATAGTGCTATAAGTTCGGGGTGCCGCACTTGTGGAAGTGTATGGACTTCTCACGCCATAATGAGGGGTACTGAAGCCCCTGGCGTGTTTGCGGTACCATGGTGTACGGGTGCAATCATGTCATTTAATAAACATATATGTGAAAAGAGGATAATGCAAAACATAGACAAAAAGCTAAGCATTGTTTATAGATAGGCTATTTATCAAAGCCGAATGATACAAATAGTGCGGTAAGCAAAAGATATTGGACTATTCAGTATGTCCTGACTAGGGGCAGGCCGCGGGATTGTATTTAAAACAGGTATACCGCTCGTAATAGAGACCACCTGGGAGTTCCATAATGCGGCATGGCTTGTCTGCCTCCCTGGATCTTGCATCGTTTGTGCGGCAGTCGAATTGCCGAATAGGTCGTCCGAAGTATGGAGTCCTGAAAGTAAGAAAAAATTAAAAAAAGAATCCGACAGCCCCTAGTACGTTTTAAGCCGTATTTTGGGCGTGCCGTTATTGTGCCCCTTCCCCTGTGCCCATGGTATTTCAAGGGCGTAGTTATGTACGCAAGGTACTGGTTTCGCTATGTCGCGAAAGCTGGGGTTGGGGCCGCATTGCTACGCTTGCTCAGAGTGTGCCAGGCGGTCCTGCTGTGAGTTACTCCGGGCGCGCTTGGCAGTGTCTGGCTTTTTAATGGCCGGACTGGAGAATTGCCTGAGAAGGCTACTTTGTACCTCCGCTGCGAGAGCCGCTGTATGCTCCTCCATACAGAGGGAGCGTTCGGTGTTTCCGTTGACCGTAATTACTCCTCGAGGGCCTGGCATCTTGATCTTGAGATATGCGTAGTGCGGCACCGCATTGAACTTTGCAAATGCGGTTCGTCCGAGCAAGGCGTGATAGCCACTGCGAAACGGGACTATATCGAAGATTAACTCTTCACTTCAGAAATTGTCCGAGGATCCGAAGACCACGTCAAGTGTTACTGAGCCTGTACAGTTGTCTTCTACACCTGGTATAATGCCTTTAAAGGTCGTTCTTGTGGGCTTAATCCTTGAGGGATCTATGCCCATTTTCCGCATTGTATCCTGATAAAGCAGGTTTAGGCTACTGCCGCCGTCCATGAGGACTCTTGTGAGATGAAATCCATCGATGATTGGGTCGAGAACCAATGCGGCGAAGCCGCCATGACGGATGCTAGTGGGATGGTCCCTTCGATCAAAAGTGATCGGGCAGGAGAACCATGGGTTGAACTTTGGGGCGACTGGCTCCATCGCGTATACGACCCGTAGCGCACGCTTCCGCTCCCGCTTGGGAATGTGGGTTACGTATATCATGTTCACCATCCGCACTTGTGGGGGAAAGCCCTTCTGTCCATTGTTGTTCGGCGGCTTGGGCTCCTCGTCGTCGTTGTGCAGCCCCTTGTCTCTGTTTTCGGCCCTTAACTTGCTTGCCTGCTTGAACACCCAACAATCCCTGTTAGTGTGATTGGCTGGCCTTTCGGGGGTGCCATGTATCTGGCACAAGTGATCGAGTATTTGGTCCAAGCTGGACGGGCCCTGAGTATTCTTTTTGAATGGTTTTTTCCGCTCACCGGATTTATATCCTTTGAATCCGGCATTGACTGCCGTGTCTTCATTGCTGTTGCTGTTAACGCGGCATTTTTGCTTATTCTGACGTGTCCTGCCACTTTTGTCCTTGGTATCCGAATTACCAGGGTTCTTTGATAAGTTGTTACTGCGAGCTAGCCAGCTGTCTTCTCCCGCGCAAAAGCGGGTCATGAGTGTCGTGAGGGCTGCCATGGATTTCGGCTTTTCCTGTCCTAGGTGCCGGGCAAGCCACTCGTCGCGGATGTTATGCTTGAAGGCTACTAGGGCCTCTGCGTCCGGACAGTCGACTATCTGGTTTTTCTTTGTTAGGAACCGTGTCCAGAATTGTCTGGCCGATTCCTCTGGCCGATTACTAGGGCCTCTGCGTCCGGACAGGCGACTATGTGGCTTAAGTCGTCGGCATCCGATGGTCGCGCGTAAGTGCCCTGGAAGTTGTCGAGGAATGCGGCTTCCAGGTCCTCCCAAGAACCGATTGAGTCTGCTGGCAAGCTATTAAGCCAATGCCGGGCTGGTCCTTTAAGTTTGAGCGGGAGGTATTTGATGGCGTGTAGATCATCGCCGTGTGCCATGTGGATGTGAAGGAGATAATCCTCGATCCATACCGCCGGATCTGTTGTGCCATCGTATCATTCGATGTTTACGGGTTTGAAACCCTCTGGGATTTTATGATCCATTACTTCATTTGTGAAGCATAGCGGGTGTGCGGCGCCTCTGTACTGGGCTATATCACGACGCAGCTCGGAAGAGCTATGTCTGTTGTGTTCGGCCCAGCCGGATTTGTTGTATCCGGAGTGAAGATCATTGTCACATGCCGTAGGGCGCCTGCGCGATCCGTAGATCGATCTTGTTTGTCTTGCCTTATCCTCCAGTATGTCTCGCAGGTCGGCGCATTTTCCCGTGCCTTAGTTGAGTGGCGTCGAGGCATGGCTTGGGTGGAGGGCCGAGAGGCCTCTCTGTCGCGGCCGCGAGGTGGCCGGTCTGCCATGTCATGCGCTGGTGATGTAGGTGCTTCCTCCTCTGATCGGGGTAGCGGCCTGCGCTTCGGGTAACTCTTGGAGGGGCGTTCGAGTTCATACTCTTCGGCCGCAAGGACTTTAGTCCATCTGTCAGCTAGCAAATCTTGGGCAGCTCTAAGCTATTGCTGCTTTTTCTTGAGGCTGCTTGCCGTGGCTAAAAGCCTACGTTTAAAACGCTCTTGTTCGGCGGGGTCTGATGGTATGACGAATTCGTCGTCATCGAGGCTTGCCTCGTCTTCGGAGGGAGGCGTATAATTATCATCCTCGACCTCTTGGTCTATCGCTCTCTCATGAGGGCTGGCTTCTCCATCTTCCTATGCCGAATCTTGCTGAGGTGGGTGTTCTTCGGCGCTATCCGGGGTAGTATTATCTCCCGTGCCGGGATCACCGTTTTTGCTTTGGCGGGATTTAGAGAGGCGCTGCTGACGCCGGCGCTTTGGCTGTTTCTTGGGGGCGTCATCCCCCACTGTTCCATCGCCATCTCCATCTTTTGGAGTATCCACCATATATATGTCATATGACGAGGTGGCCTTCCAGCGCCCTATAGGTGCTGGTTCCTGTTCGTCTCCTACATCGTCGTCTATGCCGTCGATGTCTTCGGAGCTGAAGTCAAGCATGCCGGTTAGATCGTCGACAGTGGCTACAAAGTGGGTGGTGGGTGGGCTTTGAATTTCCTCATCGCCCGTATCCCCCCCTCGCTAACCGTAGTCCGGCCAGGGCTCTCCTGATAAAGAGAGAGACTTAAGAGAATTCAGGATGTCGCCAAAAGGCGAACGTTGAAAGATGTCTGCGGTGGTGAACTCCATTATCGGCGCCCAATTGGATTCGATTGGCAGGGGCGCGGGGGGTTCGGAGTCCGGGGAGGAGTCCAGATCCTCGGAGTCACGGGTCGTGCAAAGTGCGGGGCTAGCGTTCGACTCGATCGCTTTCGGGATCGCAGCCCCCGAGGTGACGTCCAACCGCTCATCCTCGATTGGCGCAATAGGCTCTGAGTTAGGGGTCGGGACCGATGCGTGTGCGGCCTCCAGGACACTGTCCGGGGGCAGAGCTAGATCATGCCCCTCGAGATAGTGCGGCGCGCTTGGCCGTGGCTCGCGCCCGTCGAAGATTAAGTCTCTGCGGATGTCAGCCATGTAGTTTAAGCTTCCAAACCGGACTTGATGGCCAGGGGCATAGCTTTCGATCTGCTCCAGGTGCCCGAGCGAATCGGCCCGCAGAGCGAAGCCGCCCAAGACGAAGATCTGTCCGGGGAGCAAAGTCTCACCCTGGACCGCATCGTTGTTGATGATCAAAGGAGCCATCGGGCCTAAAGGCGACAACACAGAGGAACTCTCAATGAAAGCACCAATGTCGGTGTCAAAACTGGCGGATCTCGGGTAGTGGGTCCCGAACTGTGCGTCTAGGCCAGATGGTAATAGGAGGCAGGGAACACGATGTTTTACCCAGGTTCGGGCCCTCTTGATGGAGGTAAAACCCTACGTCCTGCTTGATTAATATTGATGATATGGGTAGTACAAGAGTAGATCTACCACGAGATCAAGGAGGCTAAACCCTAGAAGCTAGCCTATGGTATGATTGTTGTATATGGAGTTGATTGCCTACGGACTACAACCCTTCGGTTTATATAGACACTGGATAGGGTTAGGGTTACACAAAGTCAGTTACAATGGTAGGAGATCTTGAATATCCGCGTCGCCAAGCTTGCCTTCCACGCCAAGGAAAGTCCCATCCGGACACGGGACGAAGTCTTCAATCTTGTATCTTCATAGTCCAGGAGTCCGGCTGAAGGTATAGTCCGGCTACCCGAACACCCCCTAATCCAGGACTCCCTCACACACCATGGAACACTCTATTGGACGGTTTGAGATTTTTATCTGCTAGTCCCATATGACGGAAGGTCTCATAGTACAAGATATTAATGTTGCTCCCTCCATCCATGAGTACCTTGGTGAACTTATAACCTCCCACCTGAGGCGCCACCACCAATGCTAGCTGACCCGGGTTATCAACCCGGGGTAGGTGATCCTCTCTACTCCATATAATTCGCTGCTCAGACCAGCATAAGTAACGGGGCACGGCCATTTCAACAGACTTGACTGCCCGCTTCTGAACCTTTCGGTCTCGCTTGTCCAAGCTAGTGGTGAAGACATGGTACTGCCAACTATTCAACTGCTTTGGGTTGCTCTGGTAACCCGACTGTTGCTGCTGCTGGTTGTAACCACCCTGGTTATTTTGATTATTTTGATTGTTATGTCCGCCCGGATTACCATTAAATCCTGAACCAGAATTTCCTCCACCGTAACCCGGCCCGGATCCTGAGCCACCGCCGGAGCCGTGATCATACCGGAAAGCATTAGAATTCTTGAACTCCTGCATAATGAAGAAATCCTTCCAAAGGTGGTTTGCTGGCACCTCCTTCGTCCCATGATTTGGACAGGGCTGGTTTAATAGATAATTTAAGCGCTCCGGGTTAGGGTTAGGCGCTCCACCGTGATTCGGCGGTTTACCCTTGCGTCGCTGACCCTTGTCCTGCGTGTTGGTATTAGCCATGAAGTCCATGTTGCCATCCGCTTTACGCTTGCCTCCGCTACCGTTACCTGCCGAGTGATGCTGCTGACCTTTGGAGTTGCTGTTCTTCTTTCCCTTCCCTGTCTTGTCATCATCAGACTCGGGATCCTTGGTACTATCAGAATCAGCATACTTTTACAAGGCAGCCATGAGGGTCCCCATGTCAGTGAAATGGCGCTTCATCCGTCCTAACTTCAGCTTTAGGGGCCCAAACCGGCAATTGCCTTCTAGGGTTATAACCGCGGTGTCAGTGTTGATGTGGTCTGATGAATGCAGAACCTGCGAGACCCAGCGCACCCAATGAGTCGTCGATTCGGCTTCCTCCTGGACACAGGCAACTAAGTCCACTATCGACATAGGTGCTTACATGTATCCTTGAAGTTACTGATAAACCGGGCTCGTAATTGGGCCCATGAACCGATAGAATTGGCCGATAAGCTTTTTAACCAAGTGCGGGCCATTCCTGCAAGCATCATGGTGAAGTACTTCGCACATGGCGCATCATCCACATCAAGCATCTCCATGGCCATCTCAAAGCTCTCCACCCATGTCTCTGGGGGTTGATCCGCCGTGTAATTTGGTACCTTGTACGGGCCCTTGAAATCCTTGGGCAGGCGCACATTGCGTAAAGCGGGGACAAGGAAACGCACCCCCAAATAACTAGAAGTAACACCGGGTTCGACCGAGATGGTTGGACGAACCGGCGTAAGCTGCTGAGCCTGATACTGTGCGGCTAACTCGGCCTCCCTGCGCGCTCGGGCCCGTTCCACCACTTCCTGAGCGTTATCAGCACCACCCGCCGGGTTGTTGCCGCGGGGTTCTCCATGTCGTTCATTACTTGACACTGCCGGTTCATCCACACGCCTGCTATAGCTCCGGCTTGGACGAGGGGTCGAGTGGATCCGGTCGCGGCTGTACGAGTATGCTTCCTGTTGGACCAAAGCTGTCCTAAGAAGCTCCTTGACCCATCGCGTCTCTACCGCCTGCGGTGAGTCACCTTCAATTGGAATGGCCTCCAGCCGTGCAGCAGCGGCAACGAGATTGTCCATCGGGTTGGAGTAGTGACCCGGAGGTGTTGAAACAGCCTGAGGTATAACAGTGTTTTGACGAGGCAGATCCATCAGACGGGGCTGAACCGGCACGCCGGTCCCAAGACGTTCCGCCCGGTTTCCCTCCAGCGGATTACTGGTTCCTGCTCCTGGGGTGTTGAAAAGGTCTCTGGCCTCGAAAACCGAAGGCAAACGGGATCGGTACTTCCACTTCATGACTTCATGCGACGCGTTCTAGTCCAACATGAGCCTGTAGGCTTGTGCGTCTAAAGCGACCCGCTCTGTGGTCATCCTGGCATTCTCAGCTGCCAGGTCCGCCTTGGCCTGGGTGATCTGTTCCTTCACCTTTGCAATCTCCGTGTTGTGGACGTCCTGATCCGCCGGGCTAGCTTCTGCCATAAGCACAGCCAACGCATCAAGTAGATCTGATTGAACTTGAGCCGGCGGGCGTACAGAGCTTCATGCCCCGGCAGCTGTCGCCGCTACTAAACCGGAGGTTATTGGCGCAGCGGTCGACGAATGAAGAAGCTCTGCTTGTGTGCCGGCCATGAATATTCCAACTCGGTTGGGTAGATCAGAGGGGTCCGGAATACTGTCACCATCGGAACGGCCCCCAATCTGGCCATCTTGTAGCTGATATAGAGATTCGGTTTCTCCGGTTGATGACTCATCGCCGGAAGAAACGACGGTCTCGCCGCGAGATTCCGATCCATCTTCATAACTTCCTCCATGGATGACTCCCACGAAGGCACGCTTCACGGCCGGTTTAACCCAGGCGGATCGCGCACACTGAGCCGTTTCAACGAGGTCGGTGCAGATGTCCGGCTCAGGGCCCGGTTCACCGATCTTGCCGATGAAAACGTGTATGCCACCAAAGGGGACCCGGTACCCGTACTCAATTGAGCAGGCCTCGGGCCCCAGCCTGCATCATCGATGTAGAGCCTGCCGCGACGACTCTTAGTCATTCGGCCCACAGTGTAGCCCTCGAGTCCTTCAAAGTGGCCCTCCAAGAACTTGAAACCATCGTGTGATAGCCCCACGGTGGGCGCCAACTGTCGTGGTTTTGTCACGGCAGATGTCCTCGTGAAAGGACTTAGTCGTGGAGCCATCGCAACGGGTTAGCTTGAAGGGGTTAAAGCGGACACAGGGACGCAAGAGAGTTTATACTAGTTCGGCCCCTTTGATGAAGGTAAAAGCCTACGTCTAGTTGTGATGGAATTGATGGGGTTTCGATGACTAGGGAGCAAACAAGCTTCGCCTAAGTCTCGAGTTGTTGTCTGTTCTCTTGAACCGCCGCCGGGTCGTCCCCTTATATACATGGGTGACGCCCGTCGGTTTACAGAGTCCCAACACCGGCTCATATGCGTGTTCGGTTTGGTCTCTACTTATTCCTAACTTACAATACAAGTTTACAAACCGACGCCGGTTTACGGCTACAGGCCTTAAACCGATCATGGGCTTTAAGCCCTCATCTACCTTCATGGGCTTTAACATACTTAACTACTGATGAAGTTAACCCGGCCCAGATAGGCCGGTTTACGCCCAGTAGTAATATCCCCAACAGCTGCGGTTGGGTGTAAATGACACGCGGGAGGGCACTAAGAACGACGGTGAGCTTGGTTGCGAGCTGTGGCAGCTGTGGCCACGGCGGCGACATGAACGGCGGAGCCGAGCTCTCGGCCAAGGTGGCCGACAGGGCTAGGGGGGCGCTTGAGCTACGGGGCTAGGGGGAGGCGGAAGGGGAGCTCACAGCGAACTCGAAGGCATCGTCGGTGAGCTCGGGAAGGACCAGTCGGCGACGAATTTAGCAGCGGCGATCCGCGGCTCCGACGAAGGAGATGACGGCAGTGGCAATGCTGCAGAGCTCCTGGCGTCGTCTAGCTCGACAAGGAGGCGTAGTCGAGGGCGGCGGTGCTCCTGGACAGCAGCGAGGGACAGGGCGGTGGCGATGGTCGCAGTGGCTCACGGCAACGTGCTGCGGTGGCGTTCGGGCGCGGGAGAGAAGACGAGCAGAGGAGAGGCCAGGAGGCTCGGTGGAGCTCTCTGGGGTGGACAGCACCGAGGGGAAGGGGGCAGGCAGGCAGGAGCGTGGCGTGCATGCGCGCGCTCGCCGTGCCCTCCGTCGCCTCCTCCTGGCAAGGAGGAGGATGACTGGCTTGGCCAGTTGGGCCGGGCCAGGCCGCACAGTGCTGGCCGCAGGTAAGGTCCAGGTAGGTTTTTCCATTTTTGTTTTTCTTTTCTATTTTTCTGACATTTGTTTGGTTTAATAAAAATACTGAACCATTTTATTTTCTTATGCCAATTTTTGTAGGGGCTAGTGGTATTATTCCAGAGCTCCTCAACTACTAGCATAAATTTTGGACATATATTATATATATATATATATATATATATATATATATATATCATATATATATGTATCCAAGCAATTAATTATTGCATTAATTCCAAATGGCCAAAATAAATATTTATGAGTTCGTAAAAATATTGGTTTGATTTTTACCTCTGACCAATATTTTCAGAGAGCAACATGAACATTTTCTTGGACCTTTTTGGAGCAATTTTTATCTGGGTTATTTCCAGAAATGATTTCTGAGGGTTTCACAATCCCCATTTCAAATTTAAATGGAATTTGAACATGATGCACAACTGACTAGCTGGTCTAGGTCATACCAGAACTAGGGATGTGACAACTCGCCCCCACTCGAAAGAATCTCGTCCCGAGATTCAGGAGTCGGCAGAAATAAAGTGGGGTACTCAAGTCGAAGACGATCTTCACGCTCCCAAGTAGCTTCTCTCTCGGAATGATGAGACCACTGAACCTTGAAAAACTTGATGTTATGACGTCGAGTGACACGCTCTGCTTGATCCAGAATGCGGACGGGGTACTCTCAATATGTGAGGTTATCTTGGAGATCAACGTTTCGTGGTCCACTCCGCGGATGGGATCCGAGAAGCAACGCGTGAGTTGAGAGACGTGGAAGACATCATGAACTTGAGAAAGATGTGGGGGTCGTTCCAACTGGTAGGCAACCTCTCCTTGTTCAGCGAGAATGAGAAAAGGACCAATGTAATGAGGAGCCAACTTGCCCTTGATACCGAAACGATGGGTGCCCTTCAAAGAGGTAACCCGAAAGTAAGCCTTGTCGCCAACTTCATAAGCCACTTCCTTATGACGACGGTTGTCGGTGTCAAAACCGGCGGATCTCGGGTAGGGGGTCCCGAACTGTGCGTCTAGGCCGGATGGTAACAGGAGGCAGGGAACACTTTTTTTTACCCAGGTTCAAGCCCTCTCGATGGAGGTAATACCCTACTCCTGCTTGATTAGTATTGATGATATGGGTAGTACAAGAGTAGATCTACCATGAGATCAAGGAGGCTAAACCCTAGAATCTAGCCTATGGTATGATTGTTGTGTATGGAGTTGGTTCCCTACGGACTACAACCCTCCGATTTATATAGACACCGGATAGGGTTAGGGTTACATAGAGCCCGTTACAATGGTAGGAGATCTTGAATATCCGCATCGCCAAGCTTGCCTTCCACGCCAAGGAAAGTCCCATCTGGACACGGGACGAAGTCTTCAATCTTGTATCTTCATAGTCCAGGAGTCCGGCTGAAGGTATAGTCCGGCTACCCGAACACGCCCTAATCTAGGACTCCCTCGGTAGCCCCCGAACCAGGCTTCAATGATGATGAGTCCGGCGCGCAGATTGTTCGGCATTGCAAGGCGGGTTCCTCTCCAAATCTTGTGTACCTGTAGGAATAATGTCCGATTTTTGTAATGTAGTGCTCCTCGACTTCCACGCCCAATAATGGCCGTCTTCCACGTGTTCAAACGAATGCGAGAAGCCGGGGTGTTTTTACATCCACACCCTAGCCGTATAAACGAGCCGCCTATTTAACGGGATGGGGATTTAGTTCCAAACCACATCTTCTCCTTTCCGCGAGTTATCATTAGAGCGCTTCCAGCAAAGGTCCATTCCAACATGACCAGTCTTCGCAACTCCTCCCCTCGCCCCTCCGGTCCCAAACCCGGGGACTGGGAGAGTTGCACCATCCCGCATAGCGAGTTAGCGTCACTTCAGGACAAGGGATTTCTCCCTCAAGCATACATGGTCCCGGTCCGAGCCGGTCTCGCCACCTATAATGGCGGAAAACAAGCGGAGAGCACCCCCAATCCTTCTAAAGGAGAGCGGGTGTGCCTCGTCCCCTATCTAATAAGGGGATTGGGATTTCCGATTCACCCATTTCTCCGCGGGCTTCTGGAGTTCTACGGCCTCTAGCTGCACAACCTCACGCCCGCCTCCGTATTGCATATTGCGGGTTTCGTCGCCCTTTGCGAGCTATGTTTAGGCATTGAGGCTCATTTCACGCTGTGGAAGAGGTTATTCTGCCTGGTGCCCCGTTCTAAAGAGGGGTCTGTATACCAAGTGGGCGGAGCCGAAGTATGGCGCATCGCCAGGACCGGATACCTATCCGGAACCCCGAAGAAGGCGTCCGAGGACTGGCCTTCGGAATGGTTTTATATAGATGATGTCCCGCTACCGGACCCTATCTCGGTCGGTCTCCCTGAGTTCAACAGTGCTCCATTGAAGAAACGCTTGAGCTGGCGTCCGCGGAGCTCTCAGAGAGAAAGCGACAGAGACGTCCTTTACCTGATGGGCCAGATAAGACTGTTGGCTCATTCCGGACTAACTATGATTGGAGTCATGGCCGCATGCATTATGCGGGGGGTGCAGCCACTTCAATATAGAGGCCACCCCATGTGGGATTTCAACGGGGAGGATGACGCCACCCGTTACGGTCGTAAGGGGCCAGCTTCAGCTTGCCCTAGTAAAGATCTTATCCTCTTTGTACAAGGGAGAAAAGGAGGAGTTCCTCCGCGTCAACCCGCAGGCCGGATTTACTATGTACGATCCTCCAAGTTGGGTAAGTGAACAACTGCGCTTGCCCATTTGTTTTGTACTCCCACGGTTAGACATGTAGTCCAACGACTTCAATGCAGGAACTGCGATAGGTAGTAAAGGATATAAACAGCCTCCCTCCACAACCCGAGGACCCAGAACGGTCCCTCGATCCGGACTCCGAAGAGGATCCGGACATATCGGTGGAGCTTATCGACGGGGTGTTCCATCAGCCAAGCAAGGACAATACCTTGGTAGCCATCACGGCTGATTACCCAGGGTTAATCCCAGCCTCCCAGCTGACAGAAATCGGAGTCTCATTCCCTTGAGAGAGATTCCACTCTCACGTATTCCGGTGTTTCTGACGACAACCGTGTTTTGCAGGGGAGATTTTCGAGGCAGGAGGCCGAACCTACGGCGGCTAGCCAACGAGGGGCTGCAGGGCCCCGGGGGGCAAAAAGGAATGTAGTCCGGACTGAGACGGCGGCACAAAGGTATAGCGCACCCTCTGCTTCCCGGGTGTTATTCTGTCCGGGCATATTAATGTTCGTGCTATCTTCAGAACGAAGAGACCTCGCCGGACTATATTCGAAGAGGTTGCCAATCGTGCCTCCACCAGCCAGGCTCCAACGTCTAGCCAGGAAGTGGAGGCGAGCACAAGGCACGCACCAGACGCTCCTCCGACAGAGGATGCGGACAGGCTGTCTGCCACAAATTCTGAAGTGGAGAGTGCCATGAACCACAGGCGTCGCTGGACAGTTCTACGCGACGCTTGTTTCTCCAAAGATGCTTTAGATGCCTTTAATTTGGGAGATGCGTACCTCCGTGCCGCTCAAAATGGTTTAGCCAGAGCCACAAAGCAGTATGTAAAAGACATACGGGTAAGAAAATTTTGGTCAATATATATATACCCGTAGCTCCCGAGACATGAAACAGTTAGAGCAACTGATTTAAGGATCATTGAATATTCAGGTTCTTACAGAGAAGAATACTGTACTGTCCCAGGAGCTGGAGAAGTGCAAGGCCCAACTAGAGGCCGCACTAGCCACGGCAGGGGAGTCCAAAGAGACCCCCTCAGGTAAGATACACTTCGAAAGATTAATATTGTGCGGTGTGGGTGCAAATTTGACAAATCATGTTGCAGATGGCGCCGGACTAGATCCGGAAAAGCAACAACTCTTACGCCGGCTAAAGGCCGGTGAGAGTACGTTGACAAAGGTGAGGCGAGAGAAGAATGATCTTCAGGATGCCAACACCAGGCTGGACGTCGAACTTAAAGATGTTCGTGGCCAGCTGTCGGACTCCATGAAGGATAATCAGCGGCTTTGACGCGACATATTTTGTAAGTGCTTGAACGAACTTTGAAAAAAGAGTTCGGCGAGGAAGTCGACTAATAGAGTAATGTCTGTAGGTATGCTCACAGGTCGTCCTGCAGAGGAAATGCCCAGTTCTACGGGTGACCTTCTTCCCAAACTCATGCAACTGCACGAGCGAATTCGGCAGGCGATGCGAGGTGTTGCCCAAGCCTTATGACCTGCCCACTCCATGCCCGAGGGCCTTGGAGAGCTTGCGGAGAAGCTGAAGGGAGCTCGGCGGCGCTTCTGGTTGTGGAAGATATCGGCCTGCCGACAAGGCGCTAGGGAAGCCTGGGCCATGGTGAAAACCCGTTTTACGAAGTCTGACCCAAACCACATGGCCGAGGTCGGACCAGTGGGGCCTGACGGGAAGGAGATCCCTGTGAGCTTAGTATACGGCCAAGTAGAGTTGGCCGCGAAGTATTCCCAGCAGGACTGTAAATTAGACAGCCTGTTAGATGGTATAGAAGAGGAATACAATCAGTCAGAATGACTATGTAATTTTGAATTGACATGTGTAACGCCTTCTAGCCGGATTGTAGATCGTTTGTCGTTCCGACCTTTTCGCTTCAACCTCGGGACCTGACGGTCCGGAGTGTGTCTGAATACCATAGCGGTTATATAAGAATCGTGGTATGCGTGGAGACCAGGCGTAGGGGTCATTAGTTCTTTATCAGACAAGTGCCCAACTAATTATGTTATATTACATGGTTAGTAAGAAACATCTTCCAGAGAGAATAGTTCCGTTAGGGGTTCCTTTCACTGGGAGGCATGCCCTAAAGTGCATGTCCGGACTGCGTAAAAAGACGCAGAAAAAAGCATCTGGGGGCGCATAGAATGAGTAAAAAGATCATCTTTTATCTCACCGACCGAATATTCCCTTAAGAACGCTAGCTTTTGGCTTCACCCAGTCTGAGGTACACATCCAGCTGACCCGGTAGTAACAATCGCAGAGGTGCTCCCTTTACCGCCTAGCCGAACAATCGGGAACGTAGGGGTAAGCACAGGAGCCAGGCAACCCAGCTTGGCCAAAACTTAAGTCATATCGATGCATATAATGGTGAAAAAAGGGTACATGCGGAAGTTTGATGCATGTGTTGGGCGTGAAGCCCGTATAAATATGCTTCTGTTAAAGAAGCCCCTAGGTTTAATGAGCGCGAGTGGCGCATCACTATAAAAGAAAAGAGGGGAAGGAGAGAAATGTAAGACAGAAAAATGCAAAAAATGGACAGAGGAAGGAGACGAACACAGAGTCCGGCGCTAGGCATAGAATCTTTGGAGACGGGTGGCGTTCCACGGGTTCGGCTCGAGTCGGTTATCCGACGCATCTCGCAGGCGGTACGCCCCGCCAGTCAGGACTTGGTCGATTATGAATGGACCTTCCCACTTGGGCTTGAGTTTGTCCTTTTTCTTATCCGTCAGGCGTAGAACTAGTTCACCAACATTGTAATCTGTGGCCCGTACTTCTCTGCTTTGATATCTTCTGGCCTGCTGTTGATAAAATGCGGAACGGG
This sequence comes from Triticum dicoccoides, assembly GCF_002162155.2. Classification (NCBI taxonomy): domain Eukaryota; kingdom Viridiplantae; phylum Streptophyta; class Magnoliopsida; order Poales; family Poaceae; genus Triticum; species Triticum dicoccoides. Next base: position 624,639,316 of record NC_041392.1, read on the forward strand.
ATTTTGCCACGTCACGCTCCTCCTCCAGGGCGTCCAAGTTGTCCTGCCGATCGATCTCGGCTTCTCTTTCTTCGTACATGCGCACTCTAGGTGAGTCATGAATTATGTCGCAGGGCAGAACTGCCTCTGCGCCGTACACCATAAAAAATGGTGTGTATCCGGTGGTGCGATTTGGCGTGGTCCGCAGCCCCCATAGCACGGAGTCGAGCTCCTCTAGCCAGTGCGTGTTAGATTCCTTGAGGGACCGCACCAGTCTAGGTTTAATGTCGCTCATGATCAGACCATTTGCACATTTGACCTGGCCGTTGGTTTGTGGGTGATAGACGGAAGCATAATCGAGCTTGATGCCCATGTTTTTGCACCAGAGTTTTACCTCGTCGGCGGTAAAGTTTGTACCGTTATCGGTTATGATGCTGTGGGGGACGACATAACGGTGTACAACCCCGGATATGAAGTCTATCACAGGTCCGGATTCGGCCGTTTTAACAGGCTTGGCTTCTATCCATTTGGTGAATTTATCCACCATGACCAGTAAGTATTTTTTCCTATCGGTCCCACCTTTAAGGGGTCCGACCATGTCAAGCCCCCAGACCGCAAAAGGCCAGGTGATGGGTATAGTTTGGAGTGCGGTGGGTGGCATATGGCTTTGGTTGGCAAAAAGTTGGCAACCAGCGCATCATTGGACTAGGTCGTGAGCGTCTGCCCAGGCCGTCGGCCAATAAAAGCCTGTACGGAAAGCCTTGCTAACAAGGGACCGAGCAGTGGCGTGGTGACCACCGAGTCCGGCATGAATTTCAGCCAGAAGGTTCTGCCCTTCCTCTTCGGAGATGCACCTTTGAAGGACTCCGATAGCGCTTTTCTTATAAAGCTCTCCCTCATGGACTCTGTAGGCTTTAGATCGCCGCACTATGCAGCAGGCCTCGTTTTGGTCCTCCGGGAGTTCCTGCCTAGTAAGGTAGGCTAGAATGGTTCTGTCCACAGGGCGATGACCGCCATTATTATGTGGGCTGAAGGTGTAATTTCATTGGCAGAGCCTCTAATTGTGTCAGATTGTTCGGCGTCGAGTGGTGTGGCTGGGTCCGGGCTGTTATTTGTGGGTTCCCCCTCCCATGCTACGGATGGCTTGAACAATCTTTCCAAAAAGATGTTGGGGGGGGACTGCATCGCTTCTTGCTCCGATGCGTGCCAGGACGTCCGCTGCTTGATTGTTTTCTCGGGCTATATGGTGAAACTCCAGCCCTTCGAACCGAGCTGACATTTTTAGGACGGCGTTGCGGTAAGCTGCCATTTTTGGGTCCTTGGCGTCGAAGTCTCCATTTATTTGGGATATCGCGAGGTTTGAATCCCCGCGTACCTCTAGGCACTGGATACCCATGGATACTGCTATCCGGAGGCCATGTAGGAGGGCCTCATATTCGGCTGCATTGTTGGAATCCATGTACATGATCTGGAGCACATATTGGACTGTGTCTCCTGTGGGGGACGTCCGGACGACGCTAGCCCCCAGTCCGGCCAACATTGTGGAGCCGTCGAAATGCATAATCCAGTTTGAATATGTGTTGTACTCTTTAGGGAGCTCGGCCTCCGTCCATTCTGCGATGAAGTCGGCCAAAACTTGCGACTTAATAGCTCGCCGTGGCTTATAGGTTATATCGAATGGGAGAAGCTCAATGGCCCATTTTGCAATCCAGCCCATTGCGTTGCGGTTGTTGATAATATCGTTGAGTGGTACTTCCGAGGCTACTGTTATGGAACACTCTTGAAAGTAGTGTCGTAGCTTCCGGGATGCCATGAATACCGCGTATGCAATCTTTTGATAATGCGGCTACCGTGATTTGCATGGAGTGAGGACAGTGGATATGTAGTAGACCGGCCTTTGAAGGGGGAATTTGTGTCCATCCGTTTCCCGCTCGACAACGAGTACTGCGCTGACAACTTGATGTGTTGCTGCAATGTACAATAACATTGGTTTGCCAGTGTTCGGCGCGGCCAGGACTGGGTTTGTTGCCAATATGGCTTTTATTTCATCAAGTCCGGCCGTGCCAGCCTCCGTCCACTCGAAGTGTTCGGTGCACCGAAGGAGGCGATAGAGGGGTAGTGCCTTTTCTCCCAAGCGGGAGATGAGGCGGCTTAAAGCCGCCACGCATCCGGTTAATTTTTGTATTTGTGTGAGGTCCTTTGGGATATCCAATTGTGACAAAGCTCGGATCTTGGCTGGATTTGCTTCAATTCCTTTACCGGATACAATGAATCCCAAGAGCTTTCCGTCTGGGACGCTGAAGACGCATTTTTTCGGGTTGATCTTGATGTCATATTTTCGGAGGTTATCGAATGTAAGCCTCAAGTCGTCTACTAGAGATTCGACGTGTCTTGATTTGACGACCACATCATCCACATATGCCTCCACTGTTTTGCCGATCTGATTTGCCAAACATGTCTGGATCATGCGCTGATATGTTGCGCCGGCGTTTTTTAGCCCGAAGGGCATTGTGTTGAAGCAGAATGGGCCGTATGGTGTGATGAATGTTGTTGCAGCTTGGTCTGATTCTGCCATCTTGATTTGATGGTAACCGGAGTATGCGTCGAGGAAACACAACAAATCGTGTCCTACGGTGGCATCGATAATTTGGTCGATGCGGGGGAGGGGGAAGGGATCCTTTGGGCAAGCCTTGTTAAGGTCTTTAAAGTCGACACACAGGCGCCAGGATTTGTCCTTTTTTGGTACCATCACCAGGTTTGCTAGCCAGTCCGGATGTTTTATGTCTCTGATGAATCCGGCCTCCAATAGCTTGGCTAGCTCCTCTCCCATAGCCTGTCTCTTGGGTTCGGAAAAATGCCGAAGGGCTTGTTTGACAGGTTTAAATCCTTTTACGATATTTAAGCTGTGTTCGGCCAGCCTGCGTGGGATCCCTGGCATGTCTGAAGGGTGCCAGGCGAAGATGTCCCAGTTCTCTCGTAGGAACTCTCGTAGTGCGGCGTCTGCATCAGGGTTCAGTCTTGCCCCGATTGAAGCTGTTTTATTAGGGTCCGTTGGATGGACCTGGAATTTGACTATTTCGTCGGCTGGCTTGAAGGATGTGGATTTGGATCTCTTATCGAGTATCACATCATCCCTGTTAACCGTGGAGCGCAGTGCAGTCAGTTCCTCGGCCACTAAGGCTTTGGATAGTGCCTCAAGGGCTAATGCGGCCGTCTTGTTTTCGGCGCGGAGTGCTATGTCCGGATCAGTAGCTAGGGTGATAATTCCATTCGGCCCGGGCATCTTAAGCTTCATGTACCCGTAATGGGGTATTGCTTGGAAGATTGTGAATGCTTCTCGCCCTAGTAAAGCGTTATATCTGCTCTTAAACAGGGCCACCTAAAACGTGACTTCTTCGGACCTGTAATTATCCGGCGTGCCGAACACCACATCTAGTGTGATTTTTCCTGTGCAGCGCGCTTCCCGACTGGGGATTATTCTTCTAAAGGTTGTGCTGCTTCGCTCGATGCGGTTCCAGTCTATTTCCATTTTTTGAAGGGTTTCCTCATAAATGAGGTTCAGTCCGCTGCCTCCATCCATGAGCACCTTGGTGAGGCGAAAGCCGTCCACTATGGGACTAAGGACCAATGCGGCTGGTGCTCGGGCTGTTCGGAATCTAGGTTCATCACTTGCGTTGAATCTAATAGCAGTGTCGCTCCATGGATTTATTGTTGCAACTTGATAGACTTCAGCGAGGCTGCGGAGTGTTCTTTTTCGCATATTGTTTGATGCTAAAGTCTCGAAGACTCTGAGAACGGTACTGAGTCCTCGGGTTGGCTTTTTGCGGCCTCCAGAATTAAGAGGTCCTTGCCAATTTTGGCCACCTGCCGGAGTATCCAACACGCTCTAAGGCTATGAGTTGGTGTGGTGTCCTCTGTACTGTGAATTCTATAGGGTCCATCAAGCCACCTTTCCAGTACGGTTCCATGCCCTGTAGAGGGTTTTGATTTTGTGGTGTTTATCCCGGGTGTCCTATGATGATGCACCCTCTTAGTTCGGACGGGATTACTATTCAAGGCCGGATTATCCCAAAACTTTATTTCGGTTTTTCAGGCGCTTTCCATCGCACGGTATTTTTGTACTATGGATGCCAAGCCAGCAAAGCGTGTAATATCACGACGACTTACGGCATTAAGGATTCCCTCGTCCGTGCAATTACTGCAGAAAATTGAGATTGCGTCTGCCTCGCGGCAATCCTTTATCCTGTTCATAACCAGGAGGAATCTAGCCCAGTAATCATGTACTGTTTCCTCGGGCCTCTGCCTGATTTGGGAGAGATCGCTTATGTTCGGGTGGGCGGGTGTCGTCGAATCTGAAACCTCGCCCAATCCAAGATTCGGAGGCCGAAGAGTTTCCGAACTCTGAAGTTCGGATTCTTGGATGTTGTCCAACGAATCTAGCTCATTGCCTAATCCTAAGCTCAGGTCTTGAGTTACATCCTCCTCTCTGCAGGTATCCGGTTTGGAGGAGTCGGGAATTCGGACGTAGCTAGTCCTTAAAATAGATGAAGGGTCGCCGCACGGCGCCTCTACCACGGCAACGTGGTGGGTGACTTGGGGAGAGTTAATTTCTCTTAGATCGGGTTTAAGCCCAACCTGGTCGTAATCCGTAGTGACCCCCAGGGCGGCGATGCGATCCAAGAGCTCATTTACAGAAGAGAGCTCCATTGTATCTAGCTTCTCAACGAGTTCCGAGCTGACGTGTAGGTTGCTTTTGATGACCCGAGAGGTCACCGTCGGCGCAACAGCCGAACAGGCGGTCATGAGGAAACCACCTAGCCGGAGGGTTTGGCCGACAGCCAAGGCTCCCTTAGAAACGGCGCCGTCTTTAAAGATGGGAGGAGGCATCCTTCTTGATTGTGACAGCACAGAGGAACTCTCAATGAAAGCACCAATGTCGGTGTCAAAACCGGCGGATCTCAGGTAGGGGGTCCCGAACTGTGCGTCTAGGCCGGATGGTAACAGGAGGCAGGGAACACTTTGTTTTACCCAGGTTCGGGCCCTCTCGATGGAGGTAATACCCTACTCCTGCTTGATTAATATTGATGATACAGGTAGTACAAGAGTAGATCTACCACGAGATCAAGGAGGCTAAACCCTAGAAGCTAGCCTATGGTATGATTGTTGTGTATGGAGTTGGTTCCCTACGGACTACAACCCTCCGGTTTATATAGACACCGGATAGGGTTAGGGTTACATAGAGTCGGTTACAATGGTAGGAGATCTTGAATATCCGCATCGCCAAGCTTGCCTTCCACGCCAAGGAAAGTCCCATCCGGACACGGGACGAAGTCTTCAATCTTGTATCTTCATAGTCCAGGAGTCTGGCTGAAGGTATAGTCCGGCTAAACGAACATCCCCTAATCCAGGACTCCCTCAACGGTCATACTGGCTCTTTTTACGAGATTGGGCTGTTTACAAATTCTCACGAATGATGCGAACTTGCTCTTCTGCCTCCTGGATCATATCCGGTCCAAAGAATTGTCTTCCACCGGTTTCTGACCAGTTCAAAGGTGTTCGACATCTTCGTCCATACAGAATCTCAAAAGGAGCTTTCTTGAGACTGGATTGGTAGCTATTGTTATAAGCAAACTCGGCGAAAGGAAGGCACTTCTCCCAATCCATACCGAATGAGATAACGCACGCTCTAAGCATGTCTTCGACGATTTGGTTGACCCTTTCCACTTGACCACTTGATTGAGGGTGGAAAGCGGTACTGAAGGAAAGATGGGTGCCCATGGCAGTTTGGAAACTCTCCCAGAAATGAGAAGTGAAAAGACTACCACGGTCTGAATTGATCTCTAGTGGAACACCATGAAGTGACACTGTCGGTGTCAAAACCGGCGGATCTCGGGTAGGGGGTCCCGAACTGTGCGTCTAGGCCGGATGGTAACAGGAGACAAGGGACACAATGTTTTACCCAGGTTCGGGCCCTCTTGATGCAGGTAAAACCCTACGTCCTGCTTGATTAATATTGATGATATGGGTAGTACAATAGTAGATCTACCACGAGATCAAGGAGGCTAAACCCTAAAAGCTAGCCTATGGTATGATTGTTGTATGATGAAGTTGTCCTACGGACTAAAACCCTCCGGCTTATATAGACACCGGAGAGGGTTAGGGTTACACAAAGTCGGTTACAATGGTAGGAGATCTTGAATATCCGCATCGCCAAGCTTGCCTTCCATGTCAAGGAAAGTCCCATCCGGACACGGGACGGAGTCTTCAATCTTGTATCTTCATAGTCCTGGAGTCCAACTAAAGGTATAGTCCGGCCACCCGAACACCCCCTAATCCAGGACTCCCTCAGTAGCCCCCGAACCAGGCTTCAATGACGACGAGTCCGGCGCGCAGATTGTCTTCGGCATTGCAAGGCGGGTTCTTCTCCAAATTCCGTGTACCTGCTGAATAATGTCCGATTTTCATAATGTAGCGCACCTTGGCTTCCACGCCCAATAATGGCTGTCTTCCACGTGTCAAACGAATGTGAAAAGTCAGGGTGTTTTTACATTCACACCCCTAGCCGCATAAACGAGCCACCTATTTAATGGGATGGGGATTCAGATCCAAACCACACCTTCTCCTCTCCGCGAGTAATCATCAGAGCGCCTCCAGCAAAGGTTCATTCCAACATGGCTAGCCGTCGGAGCTCCTCCTCTCACCCTTCCAGTCCTAAACCTGGAGACTGGGAGAGGTGCTCCATCCCGCACAGCGAGCTAGTGTCGCTTCAGGCCAAGGGATTTCTCCCTCAGGCCTATATGGTCCCGGTTTGAGCCGGACTCGCCACCTATAATGGCGGAGAGCAAGCGGAGAGCACCCCCAGTCCCTCCAAAGGAGAGCGGGTGTGCCTCGTCCCTTATCTAGTAAGAGGACTTGGATTTCCAATCCATCCATTTCTCCGTGGGCTTCTGGAGTTCTACGGCCTCCAGCTGCACGATCTCACGCCCGCCTCTATATTGCATATCGCGGGCTTCGTCGCTCTTTGTGAGCTATTCTTGGGTGTTGAGGCTCATTTCGCGCTGTGGAAGAGATTATTCTGTCTGGTGCCCCGCTCTCAAGAGGGGTCTATATTTCAAGTGGGCGGAGCCGAAGTGTGGCGTATCGCCGGGACCGAATAACTATCCGGAACCCCAAAGAAGGCGTCCGAGGACTGGCCTTCGGAATGGTTTTATATAGATGATGTCCCGCTACCGGACCCTATCCGGGTCGGTCTCCCCGAATTCAACGGTGCTCCCTTAAAGAAACGCCTGAGCTGGCGTCCGCGGAGCTCTCAGAGAGAAAGCGACAGGGATGCCTTCGCCTGATGGGCCGGATAAGACAATTGGCTCATTTCGGACTAACCATGATTGGAGTCATGGCCGCATGCATTATGCGGGGGGTGCAGCCGCTTCAATATAGAGGCCACCCCATATGGGATTTTAACGGGGAGGATGACGCCACCCGTTACGGTCGTAAGGGGCCAGCCTCAGCTGCCGCTCTAGTAAAGATCTTATCCTCTTTGTACAAGGGAGAAGAGGAGGAATTCCTCCGCGTCAACCCGCAGGGTGGATTTAGTATGTACAACCCCCCGAGTTGGGTAAGTGAACAATTATGCCTGCCCATCCGCTTTATATTCCCATGATTAAATATGTAGTCCAATGATTTCAACGTAGGAACTGCGTCAGGAAGTAAAGGATATAAACAGCTGTCCCCCACAACCCGAGGATCCAGAATGGTCCCTCGATCCGGACTCCAAAGAGGATCCGGATATATCGGTGGAGTTGATTGACAGGGTGTTTCATCAGTTAAGCAAGGACAATACCTTGGTGGCCATTATGGCTGATTACCTAGGGTAAATCCCGGCCTCCCAGGTAACAGAGAGCAGAGTCTCATCCCTTTGAGAAGGAATCCATTCTCACGCATTTCAGTTTTCCTGACAATGACAGTGTTTTGCAGGGGAGGTTTCCAAGGCGGGAGGCCGAACCTGCGGTGGCTAGCCAATGAGGGGCCGCAGGGCCCCGTGGGGCAAAAAGGAATGTAGTCTGGACTAGGATGCTGGCGCAAAGGTATAGCGCATCCTCTTTTTTCCCGGTGTTATTTCTTCAGGGCATATTAACGTTCGTGCTATCTTCAGGACGAAGAGACCTCGCCGGACTACATCCGGAGAGGTTGCCAACCGCGCCTCCACCAGCCAGGCTCCAACGCCTGGCCCGGAAGTGGGAGCGAACACGAGGCGCGCACCGGACGCTCCTCCAATAGAGGATGCAGACAGGCTGTCTGCCACCAATTCCGAGGTGGAGAGTGCCATGAACCACAGGCGTCACTGGACAGTTCTTCGCGACGCTTGTTTCTCCCGAGAGGCATTAGATGCCTTCAATTCGGGAGATGCGTACCTCCGTGCCACTCAAAATGGTTTAACCAGAGCCACGGAGCAATATGTAAAAGACATACGTATAATAAAATTTTGGTAAATATATATGTATATACCAGTAGCCCCCGAGACTTGAAACAGTTAGAGTAACTGGTTTAAGGATCATTTATTATGCTGGTTCTTATAGAGAAGAATACCGTACTGTCCCAGGAGCTGAAAGAGTGCAAAGCCCAACTGGAGGCCGCACTAGCCGCGGCAGGGGAGCCTAAAGAGACCCCCTCTGGTAAGATACACTTCGAAAGATTAATATCTTGCGAAGTGCGGCGTGGGTATGAATCTGCCAAATCATATTGCAGATGGCGCTGGACTGGATCCAGAAAGGCAACAACTCTTACGCCGGCTAAAGGCCGGTGAGAGTATGTTGACAAGGGTGAGGCGGGAGAAGAATGAGCTTCAGGATGCCAACACCAAGCTGGACGTTGAACTTAAAGATGTTCATGGCCAGCTGTTGGACTCTACTAAGGAGAATCAGCGGCTTCGACGCGGCATATTTAGTAAGTGCTTAAGAGAATCTTTGAAAGAAAAGAGTTCGGCGAGGAAGTCGACTAACAGAGTAATGTCTGTAGGTATGCTAATGGGTCGTCCTGCAGATGAGATGCCCGGTTCTACGGGTGACCTTCTTCCCGAGCTCTCGCAACTACACGAGCGAGTTCGGCAGGCGATGCGAGGCGTTGCCCAAGCCTTATGGCCTTTCCACTCCATGCCCGAGGGCCTTGGAGAGCTTTCGGAGAAGCTTAAGGGAGCTCGAAGGCGCTTCCGGTTGTGGAAGATATCGGCCTGCCGATAAGGCGCTAGGGAGGCCTGGGCCATGGTGAAGACGCGGTACACGAAGTCTGACCCAAACTACATGGCCGAGGTCGGACCTGTGGGTCCTGACGGGAAGGAGATCCCTCTAAGCTTAGTGTACGGCCAAGTAGAATTGGCCACAAAGTATTCCCAGCAGGACTGTAAGTTAGACATCCTGTTAGATAGTATTGAAGAGGAATACAATCAGTCAGAGTGACTATGTAATTTTCAATTGACATGTGTAATGCCTTCTAGCCGGATTGTAGATCGTTTGTCTTTGCCGACCTTTTCGCTTCAACCTCAGGACCTGACGGTCCGGAGTGTGTCCGAATACCCTACCGGTTATGTAAGAACCGGGGTATGCATGGAGACCAGGCGTAGGGGTCATTAGTGCCTTATCAGACAAGTGCCCAACTAGTTATGTTATATTACATGGTTAGTAAGAAACATCTTCCAGAGAGAATAGTTCCATTAGGGGTTCCTTTCTCTGGGAGGCACGCCCTAAATGCATGTCCGGACTGCAAACGCAGGAAAATCATCTGGGGGCATATACATAAATAAGTAAAAAAAGGTCATCTTTTAGTTCACCGACCGAATATTCCCTTAAGAACGCTAGCTTTCGGCTTCACCCGGTCTGAGGTACACATCCGGCTGATCCGGCAGTAACAATCGCAGAGGTGCTCCCTTTACCACCTAGCCGAACAATCGGGAATGTAGGGGTAAGCATAGGAGCCAGGCAACCCAGCTTGGCCAAAACTTAAGTCATATCGATGCGAAAGTTTGACACATGTGGTGGGCGTGAAGCCCGTATAAATAAGCTTCTGTTAAAGAAGCCCCCAGGTTTAATGAGCGCGAGTAGCACTTCACTTGAGGAGCCTTTAAGGGCAATAAAAGAGAAGAGGTGAAGGAGAGAAATGTAAGACAGAAAATGTAAAAATGGACAGAGGAAGGAGACAAACACAGAGTCCGGCGCTAGGCATAGAATCTTCGGAGACGGGCTGCGTTCCATGGGTTCGGCTCGAGTCGGTTATCCGACGCATCTCGTAGGCGGTATGCTCCACCAGACAGGACTTGGTTGATTATGAAGGGACCTTCCCACTTGGGCCTCAGCTTGTCCTTTTTCTTGTCCGGCATGCGTCGAACTAATTCGCCAACGTTGTAGCTTTTTGGCCCGCACTTCTCTGCTTTGATATCTTCGAGCCTGTTGTTGATAGAATGCGGAAGGGGCTTTTGCCACGTCGCGCTCCTCCTCTAAGGCGTCCATACTATCCTGCCGATCGAGCTCGGCCTCCCTTTCTTCATACATGCGCACTCGAGGTGACTCATGAATTATGTCGCAGGGCAAGACTGCCTCTGTGCCGTACACCATAAAAAATGGTGTGTATCCGGTGGTGCGGTTCGGCGTGGTCCGTAGCCCCAGAGTACAGAGTTGAGCTCCTCTACCAGTGCGTGTTAGAATCCTTGAGGGACCGCACTAATCTGGGTTTGATGCCGCTCATGATGAGACCATTAGCACGTTCGACCTGACCGTTAGTTTGTGGGTGATAGACGGAAGCATAATCGAGCTTGATGCCCATGTTTTTGCACCAGAGTTTTACCTCATCGGCCGTGAAGTTCGTGTCGTTATCGGTCATGGTGCTGTGGGGGACGCCATAATGGTGTACAACCCCGGATATAAAGTCTATCACAGGTCCGGATTCGGCCGTCTTAACAGGCTTGGCTTCTATCCATTTGGTGAACTTATCCACCATGACCGGTAAGTATTTTTTCTTGTGGGTTCCGCCTTTAAGGGGTCCCACAATGTCAAGCCCCCAAACCGCGAAAGGCCAAGTGATGGGGATAGTTTGGAGGGCGGTGGGTGGCATATGGCTTTGGTTTGCAAAAAGCTGGCAACCGACGCATTTATGGACCAAGTTCTGAGCGTCCGCCCGGGCCGTCGGCCAATAAAAGCCTGTACGGAAAGCCTTGCTTATGAGGGACCGGGCTGCGGCATGATGGCCACCGAGTCCGGCATGAATTTCAGCTAGCAGGTTCCGCCCTTCCTCTTCGGAGATGCACCTTTGAAGGACTCAGGTAGTGCTTTTCTTGTAAAGTTCTCCCTCATGGACTTTATAGGCTTTAGATCGCCGCACTATACAGCGTGCCTCGTTTTGGTCCTCTGGGAGTTCCTGCCTAGTAAGGTAGGCTAGGAATGGTCCTGTCCACGGGGCGATAACGGCCATTAGTACGTGGGCTGAGGTTGTTATTTCATTGGCAGAGCCTCCGATTATGTCAGATTGTTCGACGTCGGACAGTGTGGTTGAGTCTGGACTGATATTGCCATGTTCCCCTTCCCATACTACGGATGGCTTGAACAACCTTTCCAAGAAGATGTTGGGGGGAACGCATCGCGTTTTGCACCGATGCGTGCCAGGACGTCTGCCGCCTGATTGTTTTCTCGGGCTATATGGTGAAATTCGAGCCCTTCAAACCGAGCTGACATTTTGAGGACGGCGTTGCGGTAAGCTGCCATTTTTGGATCCTTGGCATCGAAGTCTCCATTTATTTGGGATATTGCGAGGTTCGAATCCCCGCGCACCTCTAGGCATTGAATGCCCATGGATACTGCCATCCGGAGACCATGTAAAAGGGCCTCATATTCGGCTGCATTGTTGGAGTCCGTGTACATAATCTGGAGTACATATTGAACTGTCTCTCCTATGGGGGACGTCAAAACGACACCGGACCCTAGTCCGGCCAACATTTTGGAACCGTCGAAGTGCATTATCCAGTTTGAATATGTTCTGTACTCTTTAGGGAGTTCGGCCTCCGTCCATTCTGCGACGAAGTTGGCCAAAACTTGCGACTTGATAGCTCGCCGTGGCCTATAAGTTATGTCGAACGGGAGGAGCTCAATGGCCCATTTTGCAATCCGGCCCGTTGCGTCACGGTTGTTTATAATATCATTGAGTGGTACTTCCGATGCTACTGTGATTGAACACTCTTGAAAGTAGTGTCGTAGCTTCCGGGATGCCATGAATACCGCATATGCAATCTTTTGATAATGTGGGTACCGTGATTTGTATGGGGTGAGGACAGTGGACACATAGTAAACCGGCTTTTGAAGGGGGAATTTGTGTCTGTCCGTTTCCCGCTCGACGACGAGTACTGCGCTGACAACTGGATGGGTTGCTGCTATGTACAATAGCATTGGTTCGCCGATGTTTGGCGTGGCCAGGACGGGGTTTGTTGCCAATATGGCTTTTATTTCCTCGAGTCCGGCCGTGGCGGCGTCCGTCCACTCGAAGTGTTCGGTGCGCCGAAGGAGGCGATAGAGGAGTAGCGCCTTTTCTCCCAAGCGGGAGATAAAGCGGCTTAGAGCCGCCACGCATCCAGTTAATTTTTGTATTTGTTTGAGGTCCTTTGGGATATCCAATTGTGACAAAGCTCGGATCTTGGCTAGATTTGCTTCGATTCCCCTACCGGATACAATGAAGCCCAAGAGCTTTCCGGCTGGAACGCCGAAAACGCATTTTTCTGGATTTAGCTTGATGTCATATGTTCGGAGGTTGTCAAATGTAAGCCTCAAGTCATCTACTAGAGATTCAACATGTCTTGTTTTTATGACCACATCATCCACGTATGCCTCCACTGTTTTGCCGATCTGGTTTGCCAGACATGTCTGAATCATGCGCTGATATGTTGCACCGGCGTTTTTGAGCCCGAAAGGCATTGTATTGAAGCAGAATGGGCCGTATGGGGTGATGAATGCTGTTGCGGCTTGGTCTGACTCGGCCATCTTGATTTGATGGTAACTGGAGTATGCGTCGAGGAAGCACTGCAGTGGCGTCGATAATTTGATCGATGCGGGGGAGGGGGAAGGGATCCTTTGGGCAGGCCTTGTTGAGGTCTTTGAAGTCAACGCACAGGCGCCAGGATTTGTCCTTCTTTGGTACCATCACCAAGTTTGCTAGCCAGTCCGGATGTTTTATATCTCTGATGAATCCGGCCTCCAATAGTTTGGCTAGCTCCTCTCCCATTGCCTGTCTCTTGGGTTCAGAAAAACGCCGAAGGGCTTGTTTGACAGGTTTGAATCCTTTTAGGATATTTAAGCTGTGTTCGGCCAGACTGCGTGGGATTCCTGGCATGTCCGAAGGGTGCCATGCAAAAATGTCCCAGTTCTCCCGTAGGAATTCTCGCAGTGCGGCGTCTACATCAGGGTTTAATTGTGCCCCGATGGAAGCTGTTTTATTGGGGTCCGTTGGATGGACCTAGAATTTGACTATTTCATCCGCTGGTTTAAAGGAGGTGGACTTGGATCTTTCGTCGAGTATCACATCGTCCCTGTTTACCGTGGAGCGCAGCGTAGTCAGTTCCTCAGCCACTAGGGCTTCGGACAGTGCCTCAAGGGCCAGTGCGGCTGTCTTGTTTTCGGCGCGGAGTGCTATGTCCGGATCACTAGCGAGAGTGATGATTCCGTTCGGCCCGGGCATCTTGACCTTCATGTACCCGTAATAAGGTATTGCTTGGAAGATTGTAAACGCTTCCCGCCCCAGCAGAGCATGGTATCCGCTACTGAACGGGGCCACTTGGAATGTGACCTCTTCGGACCTATAATTATCCGCGTGCCGAACACCACATCTAGTGTGATTTTCCCTGTACAGCGTGCTTCCCGACTGGGGATTATTCCTCTGAAGGTTGTGCTACTTCGCTCAATGCGGTTCTAGTCTATTTCCATTTTTCGAAGGGTTTCCTCATAAATGAGGTTCAATCCGCTGCCTCCATCCATGAGTACCATGGTGAGGCGAAAGCCATCCACTATAGGACTGAGTACCAATGCGGCTGGTGCTCGAGCTGTTCAGAATTTAGGTTCGTCGCTGGCACTAAAGGTAATAGCCGTGTCACTCCATGGGTTTATTGTTGCTACTTGATAGACTTCGGCGAAGCTGCGGAGTGTTCTTTTTCGCATTTTATTTGATGCGAAAGTCTCGAAGACTGTTAAGACTATACTGGAGTCCCTGAGGTGGCTTTCTGCGGCCTCCGGAATTAGGAGATCTTCGCCCCTTTTGGGCACCTGCCGGAGTATCCAACATGCTCTAAGGCTATGAGTTGGTGTGGCGTCCTTTGTACTATGAATTTTATAGGGTCCATTAAGCCATCCCTCCAGTACGGTTCCATGCCCGGTAGAGGGTTTTGGTTTTTTGGTTTTTAACCTGGGTGTCTGATGATGATGCACCCTTTTATTTCGGACGAGGTTTCTATTCAGGGCCGGATTGTCCCAAAATTTAGTTTTGGTTTTCCGGGCGCTTTCCATCGCACAGTACTTTTGTACTATGGATGCCAAGTCAGTGAAGCGTGTAAGATCACGATGACCTGTGGCATTGAGGATTCCCTTGTCCATGCAATTATTGCAGAAGATTGAGATTGTGTTTTCCTCGCGGCAGTCCTTTATCATGTTCATAACCAGGAGGAACCTTGCCCAGTAATGATGTACTGTGTCTTCGGGCTTTTTCCTAATTTGGGATAGATCGCTTATGTTCGGGCGGGCGGGTGGAATTAAATCCGGAACTTCACCCAATCTAAGACTCAGAGGACAAGGAGTTTCCGAACTCTAAGGTTTGGATTCTTGGATGTTGTCCAGTGAATCTAGCCCGTTGCCTGATTCTAAGTTCAGGTCTTGAGTTACATCCTCCCCTCCGCGGGTATCCGTCTTGGAGGGATCTGGAATCTGGACGTAGCTAGTCCTTAAGATAGATGAAGAGTTGCTGCACTGTGCCTCTACTACGGCAATGTGATGGGTGACTTAGGGAGAATTAATTTCTATTAGATCGGGTTTAAGCCCAACCTGGTCATAATCCGTAGTGACCCCCAAGGCGGTGATGCGATCCAAGAGCTCGTTTAAGGAAGAGAGCTCCATTGGATCTAACTGCTCGACGAGTTCCGAGCTGACGTGAAAATTGCTTTTGATGACCCGAGAGGTCACCGTCGGCGCAACGGCCGAACAGGCAATCATGAGAAAACCGCCTAGCCGGAGAGTTTGGCCGACGGCCAAGGCTCCCTTAGTAACGGCGCCATCTTTAAAGACGGGAAGAGGCATCCTTCCTGATTGTGACGACACAGAGGAACACTCAATGAAAGCACCAATGTCGGTGTCAAAACCGGCGGATCTCGGGTAGCGGGTCCCGAACTGTGAGTCTAGGCCGGATGGTAACAGGAGACAAGGGAAACAATGTTTTACCCAGGTTCGGGCTCTTTTGATGTAGGTAAAACCCTACATCCTGCTTGATTAATATTGATGATATGGGTCGTACAAGAGTAGATCTACCACGAGATCAAGGAGGCTAAACCCTAAAAGTTAGCCTATGGTATGATTGTTGTATGATGAAGTTGTCCTACGGACTAAAACCGTCCGGTTTATATAGACACCGAAGAGGGTTAGGGTTACACAAAGTCGGTTACAATGGTAGGAGATCTTGAATATCCGCATCGCCAAGCTTGCCTTCCACGTCAAGGAAAGTCCCATCCGGACACGGGACGGAGTCTTCAATCTTGTATCTTCATAGTCCTGGAGTCCGGCTGAAGGTATAGTCCGGCCACCCGAACACCCCCTAATCCAGGACTCCCTCAGACACTATTTGAGAAATATATAAGTCAGCGAGCTGACTTGTAGTGATACTCTCTCGAACAGGTAGGAAGTGAGCCACTTTGGAAAGACGATCAATGACTACGAAGATAGCATTATTCCCTCTCTTTGTCCCGGGAAAGACGGTGATGAAGTCCATACCAACTTTATCCCATTTCCATTCAGGAATAGCTAAAGGCTGAAGGGTGCTAGCAGGTCTTTGATGCTCTGCCTTAACGCGACGACAAACATCGCAGTTAGCAATAAACTGAGCAATTTCTCTCTTTATCCTAGTCCACCAGAACCTCTGGCGCAGGTCCTGATACATCTTAGTACTACCGGGATGAATCATGAGAGGAGATTCATGCGCCTCCTTAAGAATCAGTTGTCGTAGATGTTGATTCTTGGGAACCACCAAGCGATTCTCAAAGAAAAGAACACCTCGATCATCCATAGAGAAACATCCACCAACTCCCTTCCTAATGTTTCTCTTGATGCGGATAACACCCCTATCAAACTTCTGATCAGTAATGATCTGATCCTCAAGGGTAGGTTTCGCCACCAAGGTAGAAATGAATCCATGAGGAGAAATGTGAAGGTTAAGCTTACATAATTCCTCATGGAGAAGTGGCTGGCCCTGTTGCAAGATGAGATTGTTGCAATAGGACTTACGACTTAGCGCATCAGCCATGACATTCCCCTTGCCTGGGGTGTCGGTAATTCCTAAGTCGTAATCTGAGATCAACTCCAACCAACGTCTTTGCCTAAGGTTCAAATCTGGTTGGGTGAAGATATACTAGAGACTCTGGTGGTCGGTGTATATCTCGCAACGTTTACCGAGAAGGTAATGTCGCCATATCTTAAGTGCATAGACTATGGCTGCAAGCTCTAGATCATGTGTAGGATAATTCTCCTCATGTGGATGCAACTGTCGAGATGCATAGGCAATCACATGATGATCTTGCATAAGAATGCAGCCTAGTCCCTGTCGTGAGGCATTACAATAGATAACAAAGTCCTTAGTGAAATCCGGTGGCACAAGTATGGGAGCAGAAGTCAGGCGTCTTTTCAGTTCCTAAAAGCTTTACTCGCACTGTGGGGACCACTCGAACTTTTTATCTTTCTTGAGAAGTTCCGTGAGAGGTTTGGCCACTTTGGAGAAGTTCTCAACGAAGCGGCGACAATAACTGGCTAGGCCAAGGAAACTCCTAACTTGCTTAACCGTTTCAGGTGGAGTCCAATCAAGAACGGCTTGAACTCTTTCGGGATTGACAGCAATGCCCTTACCAGAGATTACGTGGTGAGATAGGTCACTTCTGGCAAACAAAATTCGCACTTGGAGAAGTTGGCATAAAGGCGGTGTTCTCTGAGTTTTTCTAACACAAGTCTAAGATGTTCGTCATGCTCTTCCTCATTCTTCGAGTAAATAAGAATATCATCGAGCTAAACCACGATGAACTTATCTAAGTACTCCATGAAGATTGAGTTCAACAAGCGAGAGAATGTAGCTGGATCATTGGTTAGACCAAAGGACATGACGGTGTACTCGTACTGACCATAACGAGTGACAAAAGCCGTTTTAGGAATGTCCCCATTTCTGATCTTGATTTGGTGGTAGCCTAACCTCAAATCCATCTTGGAGAAGACTGAGGATCCAGTGAGCTGATCATACAGATCATTGATCCTGGGGAGCGGATACTTGTTCTTTATCGTGACCAAATTAACGGGGCGATAATCTAGAACCATCCGGTCCGTACCATCCTTCTTCTTGACAAAGAGGACGGGGCAAGCCCAGGGAGAAGAACTAGGACGGATGAAACCCTTTTGCAAGGACTCATCAAGTTGTTTGTTAAGCTCGGCTAGCTCTAAGGGTGGCATCTTGTAAGGTCTCCTAGAAATTGGTCTGGTTCCGGGGATAAGATCTATGACAAACTCTACATCTCTGTCAAGTGGAATACCTAGCAGTTCCTCTGGAAAGACATCCAGAAAGTCGCGGACAACCGGGATATCTTCAAGGTCAGGAAGAGGGCTGGCATTTAGAGAATAGAGTTGACGCTTTGCAATTTTGGTGGAGACAGTGACTATCTTGCCAGAGGGGTGTGTGAGTTGAGCAGACCTGGTGTAACAGTCAATCTTGGCATAATGAGCTTTCATCCAGTCCATACCCAAGATGATGTTAATATCTGAAGACTTAAGGGATATCAAGGAAGCGAGGAAAACAAGTCTGTCAACATGTATTTCATTGCCATAACTTATCCTAGAAGTTTGCCACTTGGATCCAGGAGTTTGAATGAGTAGTGGGGAGGGCATATCACAAAATGACATGTCGTGCAAGCGGGCATAACTTTCGGAAATGAAGGAGTGAGATGCTCCAGTATTGAATAGAACCGAAGCTAGATGACAGTTGACAAGCAGTGTGCCAAGAACGACATCTGGATCAACATGAGCGTCTTTAGCTGAGATGTGATGCACACGTCCAAGTTCAGTGGCAGCTGACTTGGCACTGATCATCTTGCGTGATGGCTTACTACCATGGCCAACAGATTTCTCGGGCTGGGGTGGAGCAACACGGGTCTGAGTGCAAATACGGGCAATGTGGCCTGGCTCTCCACACTTGTAACAATTCTTGGAGGTAGGAAAAGGACCCGCATTGACAAGTGGTCTACCAATAGGCATGGGTGTAGCATACGGTTGAACTAGGTGAGGTGCCAGACAAGAAGGCCTTGGTGTATAACCGGGTGGAAGAGCGGAGTTCGGAACCCAAATCTGGCGCTTCTGAGAACTAGAACTGGAGGAAGAACCCAAATCACGGGTGTGCTTACGAGACTCCTCGTAAGTGAGTTGAGCTATCTCTGCATTGATGGCCTTATTCACAAGAGCCTGGAATGTATTGCAATGGTGCAAGTGGAGATCATGACGCAACTTGGGGTTGAGACCCTTCCGGAACCTAGCCTTCTTCTTGGCGTCTATGGACACTTCTTCTGTAGCATAGCGGGCAAGGTTCTCAAACTCTCTACTGTAAGCATCAACAGCCATCTTACTCTGGGTGAAACTACAGAACTCTTCTTTCTTGCGGTCAATGAGAGCCTGAGGAATGTGATGCTCGCGAAAGGCCTAAGTGAAATCTCATAGCCTCACTGTTCTGGAAGCATAGCCTCATAGTTCTGCCACCAAAGACTAGCAGGACTTTCCAGGTGATATGTAGTATAGGTGACCTTGTCACTTTCAGCTACGTTCGCAGAACGCAGCTTGTGAGTGATACTACGAAGCCAGTCATCTGCATCGAGTGGTTCAATGGAATGATGGAAGGTAGGTGGTTTCAGACCAATGAAATCATAAATGGTCGCTGACTCCTTGCACTAGGGTGCGGTGTTCTCCTCGATACGTGCTAACAAGCGGTTGGTCTCACGCTTGTTCATGTCAACTTCTAACATGAACTTTGCCAACAAAGACTGATCGGGAGGATCCTCATCCCTACCATCTCCGTGGTTCCGGCTACGAGCAACAGAATTTCGATTAACCGACAACATCCTGAAGAACGAAACCAAGGAAACAAGGATGGATTCAGCATCATCATAAGGATGTAGAATATAGTACGAGGAAAATACTATCTCTTGAACTCCTAGGACAATTCCCGCAGCATAACGGCAGTAGAATGCTCAAAATGAAACATTCTGCAAGGACCGGGTAGCATCAAACTCAACATCATCACTCAGGGTTCTGAGATATTACTAAGCAGACTACACCGGAAGTATTTGAAAACTGGAATATGACTCTGATCAACCAATCCTATGGGACTACGGAGTAGTAACACGTGATCCTGATAGACAGAAGAGGATGCCTAGTTCCTTAACCCCGTGGGAAAGATAGGATGACTCAGATCAGAGGGCCAAGAGGTGAAAGGAGTAAAAAGAGCCTTACATTCCCTTCCACAATAAATTCCCTTAAATAACTAAAGAGTTTCTAGACTCAACTTCGACTAGGTTGGCTTGGAAATCCTACAGGCAGTCAGGCTCTGATACCAAAGCTGTCGGGACCCCGATCCCAAGTCACATTGATCTAGCCGGTAACACCTCATATCACTTTGCGGCCTCACGCACGGTATTCCCACAGGTGTCGCCTTACCCTGGCCCGGGACCGTTTGCGCCTTTTGGCTCATGTATATGATTGTGTTGCTAGCATCCATATGACAGAGAATCTGGGCCAACATGGCTAGTCGTGAACCCAAAGCGGCACTAACCTATGGGGACAGGCATACATGATTCACATCGAGCATGTCGGTCAGCAGCGTGTGAATCCGCGCTGTAGCACTGGGCTAACAGGACTCCGGATGTCACCGCGTGACATTTCCCCGAAGGGACAGACACAGGAACAAAGTGAAACACATGCCGGCCAGTCAAGTGTCCTGAGCAGTAGTGCTAGGCTAGCAAGACTCCGGTGAACCGGGCTATAGCGGACTACTATGGCTCAAGGAAGCACTAGACTACATTTCCCAATATGAGAGGCTGCCAAGGATAAACAACTAGATTGTCGGATCCCACACATAGCAATACACATCACACGTACGCATAACATGCAAGTATGTGCTATACAACATGGCATCACAACATAACGCAACTCATATAGATAAAGGCCCAGAAGAGCCACATAGCATTAAATACAAACAGGGGTCACATGACCCATCATTCAGAGCATACAAGCAACGAAAGCATTACATGTCTGAGTACAAACAACTACAAAAGAAAAAGGCTAAGAAGCCTGACTATCTACAAGTCCCTCCCAAGGGTACAAGATCGTATCTGAGGTGCAAGCTACTCGTCGAAGTCCAAGTAAACTAATAAGACCGAAGTCTCCGCTTCAAAAACATAAATAAAGCAACGTGAGTACAAAGGTACTCAGCAAGACTTACATCAGATCCTATCATACATGCATTTGCATCAAGAAGGTAATGTGGGGTTTAGTTGCAGCAAGCCAGCTTTGACTCAGTGGCTATCATGTTCTACGACAACGAGAAACTTCTTTGAGGTGAGGCAGTGCACCGAGTCCACTAAACACCACATCAAATACACTACTATGGATTCATCCTCGTCTCCTTATGAGAAGGCCGTCCACAGCACTCACACTTGTCTTGAGCATTTTAGAGTATCCACTTTAAGTTGTCTATGTACCACGTAAGCATCCAAGAAGTCCATAACCGAGGACACGGCTATTCGAATAGATCATGATAACCCTGCAGGGGTGTACTTCTTCACACACGCTCTCACCACTTATCACCATGTACACGTCATGTATATCGGCAACCTTCAAAAGGAAGCCTGGCGAGGGTGTCGGCCACGACCTGACTAACCACACAAGACTCTAGTCCAGGTTTATCTCCTATTCGGGTTCCATCTGCAAGGAGATCCGGCCGGGGTGTCGCTTACGGCCCCAAACGATATGTGCAGGGTTCCCAAGCCCACCTCGCCGGATGGATCTACGCTTTGTACACTATGCCACTTGTGCCTAGTCTGTCCCAAGCCCACCTGGCCGGGTGCCACTTGGTAGACTACTAACACTACCTACAAACACCAGAAACTATTTGCGACTCTTGGACAGAGATCAAGTTGGCTAATAAGTCGAGAGGGGCACTTAAGCATTCCAATGTGTGGTAGTAGCTAGTCATTGGACAACATACACGGAACTCAGTGCTTAAGGATGGTTCTAGTGAGACAACCCACCATGTACTCCTACATGGCCTCTCACCGCTACCTTTACCAAATCATGTTCACATGCTTAACTCTCAGCACCAGAACATATCGTACCACTCCAATTCATTCCCAATGAATCGGACCTGAGACAACTCTAAGCAATAGCAGGCATGGCATGGCAAGAACACAACATGGCTCAATCAACTCCCACACATGCTAGTGGGTTTTAACTATTTACTGTGGCAATGACAGGTCATGCAGAGGAATGGGTTCAACTACCGCAGCATAAAGTAGCAGTTGAATCGTTGTTGTCCTAATGCAATAAATGAGAGCAGGATTGTATCAGAATGAACAAGGGGGTTTGCTTGCCTGGTAGATCAACAAGGAAGGCACTACTCCTTAGACAGGTACTCTGGAAGGGTCTCTAGAGCAGGACCTATCGAGAAGGCACGGTGTCGATAATCAAACACAAGCATATGCAACAATATGATGCATGCTCATGGCATGAGTATGTGATGTGCTTTGAGCTAATGCATTTAGCATTCTATTTGGAAGAGGTCCATTTAAACCCAAGGTTCAAATGCAACTCTAAATTAAATCTTTATAAATGCCATTTGTATGTTTTCACCTATACAGCAAGTATAAGTTGGTTAGACATGCATGAAACAGGTACAGATGAATAGATTGAATTTTTTTGATAATTTTTCATATATAAATTATTTCAATCTGAGCTACGGTTGAATTTCTATGAATTTCTGAAGTTTTGAATATATTCTGGAATTTCCTGATTTAATTTTAAACCAGAAAATGAATAACTGCGTCAGCATTGCGTCATGCCTGCATCAGCAGGTCAACGGAGTTGACCAGGTCAAACCTGATGTGTGGGGTCCACACGTTAGTGACCAGTTAGTTAACAGGGGGTTATTAAACTAATCTAATTAAAGGAATAAGGCGCCTGGGCCCACTGTTAGCGTCAGGGATTAGTTAAACGGTGATTAGCCTTAAGCTAATCACTTGTCAGGCCGGGCCCGCACGTCAGGCCGGCTAGGGTCGTCGGCGGCGACCTCTGGACGCGGCGGCGTCCATGCTGCAGGGTACGGGGGCGGCGGCTGGGAGCACCGGGGTGTAGCCCGTGCTCTCCCGCATCTAGTGGGGTAGGAAGGAGGAGGAGGGGTGGCCGGAGACGACCGTAGCGAGGTCATCCGCGGCGGCCGGAGCTACGGGAACGGCGGGTTCGGCGCTACGGGGCACTAAGGGGGCTGCGGTTGGTTGCAAACGACGCGCGGGAGGGCATTGAGAATGGCGGTGAGCTCGGTTGCGAGCTGTGGCAGCTGTGGCCACGGCGGTGACATGAATGGCGGAGCCGAGCTCTCGGCCAAGGTGACCGACAGGGCTAGGGGGGCGCTCGAGCTACGGGGCTAGGGGAGGGGGAAGGGGAGCTCACAGCGAACTCGAAGGCGTCGTCGGTGAGCTCGGGGAGAACCAGTCGGCGACGAATTTAGCGGCGGCGATCCGCGGCTCCGACGAAGGGGATGATGGCGGTGGCGACGCTGCAGAGCTCCTGGCATCGTCCAGCTCGACGAGGACGCGTAGTCGAGGGCGGCGGTGCTCCTGGACAGTAGCAAGGGACGGGGCGGTGGCGATGGTCGCGGTGGCTCACTGCGATGTGCTGCGGTGGCGTTCGGGCGCGGGGGAGAAGACGAGCAGAGGAGAGGAGAGAGCTCGGGAGAGAGTGAGGAGAGGCCAGGGGGCTCGGTGGAGCTCTTTGGGGTGGAAAGCGCCGAGGGGAAGGGGGGCAGGCAGGCAGGAGCGTGGCGTGCATGCGCGCGCTCGCCGTGCCCTCCTTCGCCTCCTCCTGGCAAGGAGGAGGATGACTGGCTTGGCCAGTTGGGCCGGGCCAGGACGCACAGTGCTGGGCCAGCACGGGAGCTGGCCGCAGGTAAGGTCCAGGTAGGTTTTTCCATTTTTGTTTTTCTTTTCTATTTTTCTGACATTTGTTTGGTTTAATAAAAATACTAAACCATTTTATTTTCTTATGCCAATTTTTGCAGGGGCTAGTGGTATTATTCCAGAGCTCCTCAACTAATGGCATAAATTTTGGACATATATTATATATATATCATATATATATCCAAGCAATTAATTATTGCATTAATTCCAAATAGCCAAAATAAATATTTATGAGTTCCTAAAAATATTGGTTTGATTTTTACCTCTGACCAATATTTTTAGAGAGCAACATGAACATTTTCTTGGACCTTTTTGGAGCAATTTTTATCTGGGTTATTTCCAGAAATGATTTCTGAGGGTTTCACAATCCCCATTTCAAATTTAAATGGAATTTGAACATGATGCACAACTCACTAGTTGGTCTAGGTCATACTAGAACTAGGGATGTGACAATGCACTCGAATCATCTCCCTCCTTGTCAATAATGATTCCATGGATTTAAAAGGCCCACAACAATTAAAGCGCATCTTTTTCGCATCAGTTAGCTGCCTTAATTACGGCCGGCTGCATGCAGGCACTCAAAATCTCTCGCATCAAGTACGCGGAGCAGCATGCAACGAGTCGCAGCCGAGGGCATTAGTTGATGAACTTTAGCTGGGAGATAAGGCATTTGCGAATGTTTTTGCTGGCAGTTTCTTATGATTCGCATGGCATTTTCTTCAGAGCATCTTGTCAGTTTCTTCAGAGGTAGGCATTTTTATTCAAAAAACTACCACTTCGGATCTTGCGTCGCAACTAAAACAGCCAGGAGTGCATTAGTAGGCTAGCTAGTGATCGATCAGTAACTTGTAAACATTGAGCGAACAGATATAAGGAAATGTTAATGCATCTCAATGATTCACATATCATATACAAATATGTAGCTCCAAAAGCAAAGATCAACCACAACTAAAACCAACTAGTACGATTCCCATACATAAGATCAAGATGTTAATGCATCTCAATGATTCACAGATCATATACAAATATGTAGCTCCAAAAGCAAAGATCTAGAAAAACATATGTTCTTCCTACTAACATGGATGCTTCTCTTGGCCAACATTCAGTACAGACTGAAAGACAAATTTGTTTGTGAAGTCTACAATTCCTCTTGCAAACATAAGTGGTTTCACCAACAGCTGGAACCATGAGAATGAACCACACATGATGGAGGAACATCCACTGCAATATGATTTGGTCTTCTCTTGATCACACGTCGAGACTATTTTCGGAATACAAACTTTAACTTAGGCAAAATGTTGCCCATTGTATAATCTGACCAAAGCAATGAAGCACCTAGTATTGGCCAATAAATAGTACAATACTACTTTTCTGCAGTCCATGAAGTAACTATCCAATCTTTCTGTGTCTATTTTCAAATGGCACTGCATGCAGTGACTATACTATTCTCTTGTGCAGTTCAACCAAAATTGCGGTCACTTTGTGTGTTTGCCAAATAGCAACTGGCAGACATCTCTGTCTGCACAAATATCAAGCAGTTAGTAAACATATACCCCACCTTGTATTTTCGGTTTAAACATGTCTCTTCCGCTTAGCATCTGTCTTGTTTTGCACTGGACAATTTGATACAGTCATGTTTTTCCCTGGACTATTTCATACTGAATTGATTTTCTTGTGCAGAGTAGAAATATAGCGCCTATTCTTCATCAGACCAAGGATATCCATGTTCGCAGTGATGGAAGAGGTGAAATCGATACAACCGAAATTGAGCATCCAATCATTGAATCCCGTCCTGCACCTCCAATGTAGGTCCACCCTACCAATAAATTCACATGCAAACCACTAGTATTAGTATCTAATGACAGTACAAAAAGAGTAGCAAGATAGTAGCAAACCATGTACCTTCTTAATGAACAGCTCATAGTGCCACCAATTGGATATAAAGGTTTGGAAGAAAACATGCTCCTAATGTTGAACCAGTTGGACTTTTTGTGCAGTTCCACTAAAATCAAGCATCCCTGTTTGCATAGATATTGAAAGCATGATTACTATAAAAGTGGCACTAATTGAAGCATAGACTCACAAATATAAGCATTCTAATTTCTTAATGGGAAAAGGTAGCAAGACTGTTTCTAACCACCTGTTTGAAGGAATAAATAAGGTAATAGCGGCTGATGTCAGAAAGGCATATATAGTTCTTTCTGAAAGAATGATCGATTCCTGACCATTCCTCTTCTTTTAAGCATGTTTTGTGCAGTTCAACTAAAATAAAATGCCATCACCGCCTTGAAAATTCAGTGACAACTTGCAAAAGGAAATGACTTAACATTACATCATGATGTCAGGTATGTAATCGACATGCATTAGAGACAAACTTACAGACCTCCTCCGATAACATAATGAACATTAATTTTAACAAATGTGTGACTAGCTTTACTAGGATAATTTGTGTGAACTCTACACCCTCTGTTCCTCAATATAAGACGTTTTCGCGGTTCAGTTTAAAGTACAAACGTCTAGTATTTAGAAAAACAGGTAGTAGTTTTCTTGAGCACATATCTAGGACAGCTTGACACACTTCATTTATGTCCATACGCTAATGCAACACCATTCAAAATTTCGAATACTACAAATATACACTAATCCAGTGGCTAGTGCAACAGTAGAGTACTTATTTTATTACAGGGTACAGTACAATGGTTTTACTGAACAGATTTCAATAAACTCTGGCACTGGAAGATTTCTATAAGAATTAACAATACAAAATGTAAAGGTAACATGTTTCATCATTGGTATACTAGCTGTGCATGAGCATTAAACCAAATACAAAAGTCTGAAGGTCACTAACATTATTAACTAATGACAGTATACAAAAATTCCAAACCATCAACCTCCGAGGTAAATATCATTTCAAACTCGGGGGACCTTAAAAATTGCTATCCCAATCTTGATAATCGATCAAACATAAAAACTTGATCGAACGAATCAAGAGAACAGCCGGAGGAGGAGGTTCCCACTCTTGACCTTTCCTCTTGTCTTCATAATTTTTTGAGCAGTTTTGAAAGTGCGTTATATCGACTAGAGGGGGGTGAATAGGCGATTTTTATGGAAGTCTTCAAAACGTGGAAGTTTCAAAGACAAACGATAGAAATAAACCTATTACCATGCAGCGGAAGGTAGACTACACTAGGCAAACCATAGTCAAGTATTCAATGAAGTGAAAGCACAATGACTAATAGCAGCTCGGTAGTAAGGATCAGGTAGGAAGATATTATGAAGCCGATTAGAACAAGCAGTCACTTAGTGATGACAGAAGATAGTGCAATCATACAATGACTTCACAAGGACCAACAGTAAGTAAAGGGAAGGTAAGGATGAAACCAGTGACTCGTTGAAGACAATGATTTGTTGGACCAGTTCCAGTTGCTATGACAACTGTACATATGGTTAGGGCGGCTAGGTATTTAAACCTGAGGACACACAGTCCCGGACACCCAGTCCTGAACACGCAGCTCAGGACACCCAGTCCTCACCGTATTCCCCTTGAGCTAAGGTCACACAGACCTCACCCAATCACTCCGGTAAGTCTTCAAGGTAGACTCCCAAACCTTCACAGACTTTGTTCACTGGCAATCCACAATGTCTCTTGGATGCTCAGAACGCGACGCCTAACCGGCTGGAGAATTCACAGTCCTCAAGTGTAATAAGTCTTCAGATCACACAGACAAGAAGACTTAAGTGATGCCTAACACTCTTTGGCTCTGGGTGGTTAGGGCTTTATCCTCGCAAGGAATTCTCTCTCAAAGGCTTCAAGGTGGGTTGCTCTCAAACGACAAAAGCCGTACTCTAACTCTGAGCAGCCAACCGTTTATGGTTGTAGGGGGTGGGCTATTTATAGCCACTAGGCAACCCGACCTGATTTGTCCGAAATGACCCTGGGTCACTAAGGAATTGACACGTGTTCCAACGGTCAAATTTCAAACACACATGACAACTTTACTTGGGCTACAAGCAAAGCTGACTTGTCCGACTCTGGACAAGATTCGCTCTCATAGTCTTCACTCGAAGACATAGGTTTTGGTTAAGCATCACTTCAGTCATTCTGACTGGTTCTCTTGGACCCCACTTAACAATACGGTGGTTCCTATGACTCAATAAGGAGAAAAGGAACTACGAAAGATCTGAGTCTTCGAGCTCCATAGGCTTCATGCGATGTCTTCTCTTGTCATAGTCTTCAATGAGAATATCTTCATATACCACCTTTGACATCAATGTCTTCATACATTTTTAGGGGTCGTCTCTGGTAGGAAAACCAAATCAATGAGGGACTTCTACCTGTGTTATCCTGCAATTCTCACAAACACATTAGTCCCTCAAATAGGTTTGTCGTCAATACTCCAAAACCAACTAGGGGTGGCACTAGATGCACTTACAATCTTCCCCTTTTTGGTGATTGATGACAAACTAGTTGAAGTTTTCAACGGGGAATATAATATGTGAAATTGTAAAGGATAAGGAATTGTCTTCATTAGTTGCGAGGGCTCCCCCTGAAGATGTGCATATAAGTAATTTGCTTTTGGAATGCAAATGCACATGGCAGGTTGTACTCGTGGAGATCCTCTTCAACTTATGATGACAATTCATTATGCATGAGAAGGTATGTGAAGATAATGACATGCATAATGGAAAATGGACGTCTGCAAAATGATCTAAGTGCGGAATTTATCGTCGCACATGCGGAATTTATCATCGCTTCATGAAGTAGCAAATAAGTAGCAGACGACCATCGAGTTTAGGTGTTACAACTCAAAGAACCAAATGTATCAAAACGAGAGTTGTAAACACGAGGCAAAATATAAAGCAACCGCCCATGTGGACCCGCTTGAAGACTATCAAACTCATATGCTTCTCCCCCTTTTGTTAGCAAGGACCAAAAAGGTTTGAAGACATAGAGCATCCACTCGTTCCCATGAAGAGTAGGTGAAGCAGCAGGGCCGTCGGTGGTGTTCGGCGGTGCAGAAGAACTTGGAGCAGTGTCGAAGCGTGCTGAAGGAGGTGGCGGTGAAGTAGCATCGTCTTTGTCCTCAATCACTCTGGCATTCACAGTTGCAGTAGAGGAAGAGAACTCAGAGTATTCAAGAGATGGAGTTCGTCGCAGCACTACCCTTCGAGGAGGTGTGGAGTCAAACTTGAAGCGTTCAGAGAAGCCATCCTCTTGAAGATCATCTTCAGAGCACATAAGCGTCAGCCCTTTCCATGTGCGTCGAGAGGTTTCATGGGTAACAAAGGCATTCTTGGTGGCAAGATTGCGAATGCGATTGACATCCACCAAGAGGCTTTGCATTTGGCGCTTCAGCCAGTCATGATGCCTATCCTGTTTCTGATGAAGAGCCACAAAAATCTCTCGGTCGTTGAGAACACGAGATCGCTTCTTGGGTCGTTGCCCGATAGTGCTTTCGGTGGATTCAGTAAGGGCACGATGAGGTGCATGTGTAGTTCCAGCTAGAGGATAAACACGGGTGACTGCTTCAACTCCTTCAATGTTCTGAGAGAAACTTTGATGCTCCGCATTCTGAAGACTAAGAGGCTCCTTGGCAGGCTCATGATAAATGGCTTCAACAGATATATCCACATTAGGCAGAAAGATCCGATGATTGCGAGCAGATGGCTGATATGAGATAGCGGAGTGGAGTTTAATCAGCCGCATTATCCATGGAGCGTAGAACTTCAAGCCAAAAAGATCAGAGCCTGATGCAGAAAGTTGGCAGATGAAAAAGTCCTGTGCATTGAAGCATTTGCCATGAAGAATATAGAAGACCAAAGTCTTCATTGCACCTTCCAGCTTGGCATGTGGAGAATGTCCTTTGATGGGCCAGAGAGTTCGCCTTATGATGTGATAAATAGTCCTTGGTAGATACTCAAGGTCTTCAACAAGGAACTCCTTAGGATATGCAGCATCTTGTGGAAATGGCTTCATCATACTGAGCATCTGACTCATGTTTGGTTCAGGCTTCTGAAAGATGCTCTCCATAGCTTCACTGTGAAGCTGACAGCCAGGTTCGTAGAGATCGCCAGGAGTGGGTAGACCAGTGAGCTCAATGATATCAAAGGCTTTGGCTTCATGATGAACATTTCCTGTCATCCACTCCAGGACCCAAGTCTTTGGATCTCTGTTGTACCCACGGATGTGAAGTGTGGCATAGAATTGGAGCAGCAACTCTTCATTCCAGTGCTCTTGGTCGGTGACAAACGGCAACAATCCAACCTCTTTGAAGCAATCCAGAGCTTCTTCCAGACAGGGCAGACCAGCTATTGCTTCGATGTCAAGACGCTTATGTGGGAATATGCGACCTTGATTGTACAGAATGCAGGAGTAATAGCTTCGCTGCGGATAGCTCCAGAACCGATCAGAAGATATTCTTTCCCTTGAGTAGGGGTTCTTGGAGTTATTGAAGAAAGTGTTGTCTGCCTTGAAGCCATTGACATTGAAGGATCCAGGTGCTGATGCAGGACCTGGAAACCTGGGCATCCTTGGAATTGGTTTCTGTACCTGAGGCATGTGCTCAACATGGTAGTCAAACTGAGGACCAGCAGCAGGCGCAGGAACAAAAGCAGTAGCATCATTGGCTTCGCTGACTTCTGGTGCTTGGGTTGGTGAAGGCTCCACATTGGCTTCAGCCATGACAGCGTCAGTGGCGTCGGTGGCAGCCTCAAGATTCTCAACCTCCACTTGATGAGCTGGAGGGTCGGTCACAGTCACGTTCTCCTCGAGAACAGCTTCTGGGTGAGGCGGGGGTGTAGCAACTCTTGGGGTTTCTTCTTCATCGGCTGATGCAGCCGGAATGTCTTCAGCAGCTTTAGCTTCAGACTCGGAGACTGGAGGCCTTGGTCCTTTGCGAAGCCTGCGTAACGCTGGCGACGCCTGTGGAGTTGGAGTTGGCTGGGCATCAAAGTCATCTTCCTCTTGTGCTTGTGGGTGATCAGCCCATGATGCATCCTGAGCAATTGGCGTCAGAGGACGACCAATGCTGATGAGTTCGCTATGCGTTAGCACAGGCGATGATACCTGTTGGTGCTCGATCTGAGGAAGAACTACATCATATTCAACATGGTCATGGTGACCAATGTCTTCAGCAGTGGTGGGATCAGCTGCTGGAAAGTCTTCAGCTTCATGAGCCTCTGTGAAAGCAGGCTCATGGACAGTCAGTTGGCGCTCTTGATTTTCAGTGGTTGGGCGAACCATGGAGATGGGTTCAACAATTAAGGGCTCTGTGGGAGCAGCCCGTTCCTTCTTGGTCTTCCGCTTCTTCTTGGAGGGAGCAGTAGCAGAGGCTTCAGGATGTTTCCTCTTTCGGGCTTCAGCCTCAGCAGTCCTCGTCTTCTTCAGTTATGAAGCGGTAGACCTGGATTTTGGCTTCGAGCCAGTCATGCTGGTTGGGAAGACAATGGGATGTGCTTCCTACCTTGGTGCGTCGGGTTCGGCCATAGCAGGCTTCTTCTTATTCTGCTTTGCAGCCATCCTGGGGTCAATGCCAGGACGCCCAAGGGCCTTGCGCTTCTCAGCCTCATTGTAGGCTTGCACACACTTGTCAGCCAGGCTCTTCATGCCCTCACGAGAACCTTGAGCTTCTTCACGCTTCTTGAGAAAGGCTTCTTCAAGCTCGTGCAGCATGATTTTGAAGTTCTTGACCTCTTGCACGCTGAGCTTGGCCATATGCTTCTTGAACTGAGCTTTCTCAAAGTCAATCTTCTGCTTCAGTAAGACGATGCGCTGAGCTAGAGCTAGCTCTGAAGCAATGGCACCATGGAAGGAGACACTGAGACCAATGAGAAGTCGCAGGTCTTCAAAGCTGAGGTTGGGCGTTTCAAACCACTCATCGATGAAGTCAAGGATGATTGCCACGTCAAAGAGAGGCAAATTGTTGAAGATTTCTGCTTCTTATTTGCTCTTGATCAGTTGCTCAAGAGCGTCAGCTGCAAGATCTTCATCACTGGACAGATCAATGGCATCGTTGCGCAGAATAGTAGCAGCAGTCAGTTCTTGGCTGGTGTGTGGCAGAGGCATCTTGACTTTCTGGGGCTTGGAGATGCGTGACAGATCTTCAGACTGCACACTGTCTTCAGGAGGTGCAGTAGCCAGTGGCTTCACCCGTGAGATTTTTGGTGGAGCAGCTGATCTTGAAGCCTTAGCCTTCTTTGGCTTCTGCGGCTTTGGAGTAGGAGCTGGGGCTTCATCAGTGTCAGCATCATCATCAGAATGATCCACTTTGGCACCTTGAACTGAGATGTGAGTGATGAGGCCATCAAGGTTGTAGAACGGACCGATGACATTGGGTTCTGCATCGCGTGTGCCGTCAGCCCGGGGAGCAGAAGGACCAGGGTTGAAGTCTAGTCCCAATGACTTCTTGTTTTCCTTGGCTGATGCCTTTGCATGCTGGAAGTTGCGCTTGAAGAGATTATCGTCACGACACCATAGCAATGATGATGGGTCGTCATCTTCAGGCTGAGGTCCATGGACCATACACGGATAGAAACCCTAAGCAATAGCTTCAGCTCTGTTCTTGGGTGGAAGGCCTTGGAAGAGAATATCACCCCAAGGACTTTTGATAGCACTCTTCTCAGCATATTCCTTGGTCACGAATCTGTATTTGTACCACTGTTCTGCCCAATATCTTCGAGTCCACTGGATTCGGGTCTTGCGCTGATTATAATCCTCTTTAGGATCTGTCTTGTAAAGCTCTGAGAGGTCATCAGGCAAATCTCTTGACGTTCCCCCATGATGCTGTCTGCCTCCGTTCCTTGCAGATTTCTCTGTAGCCCTGAACTTTAAACTGAATGGCTTCAACATGTTCAAAGGCTTCAGAGGCTTTCGCTTGCTGGACAAATAGGAACTGGCTTCGGGAGAATTTATATGATGATGTAAGAATTCTGCAAATGAATGCAGACTATGAGAACCAAGGGATTCTCCCACGGACATGTACCTGTGACAGCATTAAGGTGCGAGGGAAGGGGAAGAGGTCATATTCATTATCAGAAGATTTTGAAGATAAATCAGTTTAGAAGACATTAACCTCATCGTGCAAAGACATTCACTCATAGATAAGGAGTTGGTTCCAAATTTGTACGAATCCATAGATTAGTACAAGTGAGGAATCTAACTGCTTTGTGAAGCATAAGTGAACATACTAGGCATAATATGAGATGCAGTATGAAGTGGATCCAACATGTGTGAACAGAAACTGCTTGTGGTAGAAAGTGACGAATCTGTAGGATCAAAGGGGCCATAAAAAGGAAGTTTTATTTACCACACAAGGAACTGCTAGACGGAGTGGAAGAGGAGGCCGAGCAGTTCGATCGTCCGTGCCCTAACTTGGCGAAGGAGGACACCTACGGCGACAGCGGAGAGGACGATGTCCGCGGTCGGCGTGAAGACGGCGTCGGAGAGGTTGCGGCAGCTAAGCGCTTCGTCACCGGCGTCGTCGAGGGCTAGCGGTGGCGCTAGGGTTCGTGCGAGAGTGGAAGAAGAGATAATGACTGTGGTGAGGCGTGTATTTATAGGGACAGGGGCGGCTCAGTGTTATTACATAGGTGCCCCTGGCGATTCATATCTGAGGAACACGTGGTCATCATGCCGCATATTGGAGGTTGTTCCACGTCCCACGCACGCCTGGATTGTCGGGTGGTCGTTCCCACTTCTCCGGGTTTCAGGTAAGGGAATTAGCATTGAAAGCGGACTTAATGTTTGTCTCTATATCTTTTGCTGACAAGGACGCAGAGAAGACATTTGAAAGTTCCAAAAGAATGCATATGATTTGGAGAGATAGAGTTTGAGATAGAAAGCATAGAGAGGTTAGGGTCCGATCACATTCACTTAGTTCAAAAGATTCAACAAGAAGACATAGCTATAAGTGAATGCTGTAGAGGACAGAACACTAGTATAAATATATATAATCAACATAGTGAAGATAATCATGAAGACATGTTGAGATTGAAGCCAAACCAAATGTGAAGACATAGCAAATGTAACGCCATGAGTGAAACACTTCAAACAGAACCTTTGGTGGTGGCGTTACCCACCGTATAGGAAGTATTAGACCCGAACATGGCACACAATTATCGTGGCGCTCTAAAGTCAAATTCCACATTAATGTATTCACACTTAGAATGTATGTCTTCATTGATTGAAGATATACTTTACTCTGTGTGTTGCACATCTAAGTCATCAATATGCATAAGTGTTAGGATGTGTGCCTGATCACAGAACATTTGAGGATTCCAAGATATTTAGCTCACACCGTAACTTGCAAAATCTCTTCTCATCCAAGGGCTTGGTGAAGATATCTGCCAATTGTTCTTCAGTGTTGACATGTATGATATCAATGTCTTCCTTCACAACATGATCTCTGAGAAAGTGATAACGAATCTCAATGTGCTTTGTCTTTGAGTGCTGAACTGGGTTGTTGGCAATCTTGATGGCGCTTTCGTTGTCGCAGTAGAGTGGCACTTGCTTCAGATGAATGCCATAGTCTTTGAGTGTTTGCTTCATCCATAGAAGCTGAGTGCAGCAAGATCCAGCAGCAATGTATTCAGATTCAGCAGTGGAGAGAGATACACAGTTATGCTTCTTTGAAGACCAACATACAAGCGATCGTCCCAGAAAATGACATGTGCCTGATGTAGACTTGCGATCCACCTTGTCACCAGCATAATCAGCATCCGAGAACCCAACCAGATCAAACTCTGAGCCCTTTGGATACCACAATCCTAGAGTTGGGGTGTGAGCCAAATATCGAAGAATTCGCTTCATAGCTAAGTGATGCGACTCCTTTGGTGCCGCTTGGAATCGAGCACACATGCAAACACTAAGCATAATATCTGGACTAGATGCACATAGATAAAGTAAAGAACCAATCATGGAGCGGTATACCTTTTGATCGAACTCTTTACCATTGTCGTCGGGACCCAGATGATGTTTGGCTTGCATTGGCGTCGTGAAGCCTTTGCCGTCTTGCATACCGAACTTTTTCAGGCAATCTTTGAGATACTTCTCTTGAGATATGAAGATGTCGTTGCATTGCTGTCGTATTTGAAGACCGAGGAAGAACTTCAGCTCTCCCATCATGGACATCTGATATTGCTCTTGCATCATATATCCAAACTCTTCACTGTACTTCTGATTGGTGCAGCCGAAGATAATGTCATCCACATATATTTGGCACACAAACAGTTCACCATCATATGTCTTCGTGAAGAGAGTGGGGTCGAGGGAACCAGGTATGAAGCCTTTGCTCTTCAGGAAGTATTTGAGTGTGTCATACCAAGCCCGAGGGGCTTGTTTGAGGCCATACAGTGCCTTGTTGAGCTTGTATACCATGTCAAGATGTTTTGGATCTTCAAAGCCAGGCGGTTGTGCAACATACACTTCTTCTTCAATCTTGCCATTGAGAAAAGCGCTCTTCACATCCATTTGATATAGAAGTATGTTATGATTATTTGCATAGGCCAGCAGTATGCGTATGGCTTCAAGTCGAGCCACAGGAGCAAATGTTTCATCGAAGTCAATCCCTTCCACTTGAGTATATCCTTGAGCAACGAGACGAGCTTTGTTTTTGACAACTTGACCATGCTCATCTTGCTTGTTGCGGTATATCCATTTGGTGCCTATTATATTGTGCTTCCGAGGATCAGGACGCTTGACCAGTTCCCATACATTATTCAGCTCAAATTGTTGAAGCTCTTCTTGCATAGCTTGAATCCATTCAGGTTCCATGAAGGCTTCTTCAGCTTTCTTGGGTTCTGTTATTGAGACGAATGCGAAGTGCCCATAGAAATTTGCTAGTTGTGTTGCCCTTGAACGAGTGAGCGGACCGGGTGCATTGATGCTATCAATTATTCTCTCAATCTGCACTTCATTGGCAACACGAGGATGTACAGGGCGAAGATTTTGCTCTTGTTGATCATTGTCATTGTTAGAGGGATTGTCTTCAGGCTGAGCATTGTCTTTAGGTTGATCAGGTGCGGAGATGATAAGTTCCTCTTCAGGTT
Organism: Triticum dicoccoides; assembly: GCF_002162155.2. Classification (NCBI taxonomy): domain Eukaryota; kingdom Viridiplantae; phylum Streptophyta; class Magnoliopsida; order Poales; family Poaceae; genus Triticum; species Triticum dicoccoides. The sequence goes on from NC_041392.1 coordinate 624,674,813, forward strand.
GAGCTTCATAGGGTATGATTTCTCCAATTCCCATTAGTTTGATTGATTCACTGGATGGAACTTCATCTAGCACATTTGGCAGATGCTCTCTTTGTGAACCGTTAGTCTCATCGAACCGCACATCCATTGTTTCAACCACTTTATAATGAAAGAGATTGAACACTCTGTAGGAGTGCGAATCCTTTCCATATCCAAGCATAAAGCCCTCATGTGCTTTTGGTGCAAATTTTGAAGTGTGATGTGGATCCTTGATCCAGCACCTGGCGCCAAATACTCTGAAGTAACTGAAATTTGGCTTCTTGCCAGTAAGGAGCTCATAAGATGTTTTGTTCAGAAGCTTCTGAAGATAAACACGATTGATTGTATGGCATGCAGTATCAATAGCTTCAGGACATAATTTTCTTGGAGTCTTGTATTCATCAAGCATCGTTCGGGCCATCTCAATGAGTGTTCTGTTCTTGCTTCAACGACACCATTCTGCTATGGCATGTACGGGGCTGAGAATTCATGTTTGATGCCCAAAGTATCAAGATATGTATCAAGGCCCGTATTCTTGAATTCAGTGCCATTGTCACTTCTGATGTGCTTTATCTTGGCTCCATAGTTGTTCATTGCTCAATTTGTGAAGCATCTGAAGACATCCTGCACTTCAGTCTTGTAGAGGATTATGTGCACCCAAGTATATCTAGAATAATCATCAGCAATGACAAAGCCATAGAGACAAGCAGTAGTAGTAAGAGTTGAGTAATGAGTGGGACCGAAAAGATCCATGTGGAGCAGTTCGAAGGGTCGAGTTGTTATCATGATTGTCTTTGAGGGATGTTTGGCCCTCGTCATCTTTCCTGCTTCACAGGCACCGCATAAGTGATCTTTCTTAAACTTGACGCCCTCGATGCCTATGACATGCTTCTTCTTTGCAAGGGTGTGGAGGTTCCTCATGCCAGCATGCCCTAGCCTCTGATGCCAGAGCCAGCATTCTGAAGCTTTTGCTAGAAGACATACGGCAAGTTGTGGTCTTGCTGAGAAATCTACCACGTACAAATCATCCTTCCTATACCCTTCAAACACTAGAGACTTGTCAGATTCCATTAGAACAAGGCAACGATATTTTCCAAACATTGCGATCATATTTAAATCACAAAGCATTGAGACAGACATTAAGTTGAAGCCAAGGGATTCAACAAGCATGACTTTATCCACGTGTTGATCCTTTGAGATTGCAACTCTACCTAGACCCAATACCTTACTTTTACCAGTGTCAGCAAATGTGATGTGACTCTTGTCGGGGATGTAAGGTTGAGTCCATAAGAAGGCTTCTTTTGCCAGTCATGTGATTGGTACACCCACTATCAATAATCCATTCTGAAGCAGCTGGTGTCGTACCCTACAGTGCAGTTAGGGGGATAGGCTTCACGAAGAGAATTGTGAAGCAAAAACATTTGACGAACCAGTGGGTTATGAAAGCTTAGATCGAGATTAGGACTGATAGGGAGAGTAGCAAGCGATTCAGGAACGAAGTACATAGTAAGGCCATTCGGGCATTTGATCTTGCGCCCTACAAGATGTTTAAGGTCCCCAGCAATAGCGTCAGACGATTTTGGTTTTCTGCTGGAGACCCTTCCCTGCAAAAGAGAGTTAAGCTTTCTTAGCCACCCACATCTTCAAGGGTGTCTTAGAAGCAATAAGTCTAAGTGCAGCGTCTGAGAACTTTGGCTTTGGAGCCCTAGCAAAAAGTCTTGCAGGCAGACAATAGTACTCATAAGGATAAGCAGAATAGTTCTTGGTCTTATGAACATGGCGGTTTGATGAACCGCGCTCATATTCATAGGCCTGAGTATGGTTTCCCTGCAAAACATTTGCGTTAGTGCGACTCAGGTGAGTCCTCTGTCTGTATGAAGCCTTTGGACCGTATGAAGCCTGTGGTCTGGGGTTTGTCTTCTTCACCTGTGGTGTCATGATGACATTCACAGGAAGATTCTCCAAACACTTTTTCGGCACCCAGATCTTCTTCATAGGCGATCCATTCCTGCAGTTAGTACCAATATACCTGGCAAACACTTCACCATTCTGATTCTTAAACAGTTTATAGTTTGCATCAAAGGATTCACCAATGACAATGGGGTTAGCACAAGTGAAGCCAGATAGAGTGGATGGATCTGCTGAAGGTTCCTTTGCAGCAACCCATGTGGTTTTGGGGTACTGCTCAGGTTTCCAGTAAGAGCCATCAACATTCATTTTCCTTATGAACCCAACACCCTCTTTCCTCGGGTTTCGGTTCAGGATCTGCCTTTTGAGGACATCACATAGTGTCTGATGCCCTTTAAGACTTTTGTACATCCCTGTTTCAAGCAATGTCTTCAACCTAGCATTCTCATCAGCAATAGCAGTGGTATCCTCAGCAGAGGGGTTAGTTCCCACATCAACAGTTGAAGATATTGCAATAGTAGCAGCAGTAGAACATTCAGCAACAGAGGTAGCATTATCATGCTCAATGCATTTAAGTCATGGTGGTTCAAATCTTTCCTGAGCTGAACTGATCTGTTTGGCGCGAAGCAACTCGTTTTCTTTCTGAAGATCTTCATGAGCCGCTCTCAATTTCTCGAGATCTTGCTTCCTTTGAAGATAATCATAGGAAAGCCTTTCATGAGCTGTTCAGAGCATTTCATGATGACTTTCAAGTTCCTCATACTTAACGTGAAGATTTTTTATGTCTTCAATTAAGGACTGAGATCGAGTCATTTCAGCGTCTAACAGATCATCGCTTTTGTCTAACAGTTTTTGAATGTGCTCCATGGTTTTCTGTTGTTCAGTTGCAATTTTAGCGAGTGTTTTGTAGCTGGGTTTGGAACCACAATCAGAGTCATCGTCACTAGATGTTTGATAGTGAGTAGTGCGTGTGTTTACCTTGGCACCGCGTGCCATGAAGCATTAGGTAGGAGAGGAGTAGTCTTTGTCATTTGCATAGGTGTCGGTGATGGAGTCATTGTCTTCAGTGTTGAAGATGGACTTGGCAACGTATGCTGTAGCCAGACTCGCAATGCCAGAATCGGACTCCTCCTCAGACTCCACCTCTGCCTCCTCAGAAGCGGACTCCTCCTCTGAATCCATTTCCTTGCCAACAAACGCACGTGCCTTGCCTGATGAGCTCTTCTTGTGTGATGAAGACTTTGAGGAGGACTTGGAAGAAGACTTTGAGTATTTCTTCTTCTTCTTGTCATCAGAATCATACTCCTTGCTCTTCTTTTTCTTCTTGTTCTCAATGTCCCACTGCGGACACTCAGAGATGTAGTGGCCAGGTTTCTTGCACTTGTGGCATGTTTTCTTCTTGTAGTCATGAGCAGAAGCTTCATCATTCCTTGAGCTTGATCGTGAAGAATTTCTGAAGCCTTTCTTCTTGGTGAATTTTTGGAACTTCTTCACAAGCATAGCAAGTTCCTTTCCAATGTCTTCAGGATCATCAGAACTGCTGTCAGATTCTTCTTCGGATGAGGAGACAGCTTTTGCCTTCAAGGCGCGAGTTCGCCCATAGTTTGGACCATAGATATCTCTTTTCTCAGAAAGCTGAAACTCATGTGTGTTGAGCCTCTCAAGTATATCAGACGGATCAAGTGTCTTGAAGTCAGGACGTTCTTGAATCATCAGGGCTAGGGTGTCAAACGAACTGTCAAGTGATCTTAGTAGTGTCTTGACGACTTCATGCTTGGTGATCTCAGTAGCGCCGAGGGCTTGAAGCTCATTTGTGATGTCAGTGAGTCGATCAAACGTGAGCTGGACATTCTCATTGTCATTTCTCTTGAAGCGGTTGAAGAGGTTGCGAAGGACACTGATTCTCTGATCTCTCTGGGTTGAGACGCCTTCGTTGACCTTGGAGAGCCAGTTCCAGACTAGCTTAGATGTTTCCAAAGCACTCACGTGGCCATACTGTCCTTTGGTCAGATGACCACAGATGATATTCTTGGCAATAGAATCCAGTTGAACGAACTTCTTCACGTCAGCATCAGTGACACCTTCTCCAGCCTTGGGAACGCCGTTCTTGATGACATACCATAGGTCGACGCCAATGGCTTCAAGATGCATGCGCATCTTATTCTTCCAATAGGGATATTCAGTTCCATCAAAGACAGAGCACGCATCGGAGACTTTAATTATCCCTGCAGTCGACATAGCTAAAACTCCAGGTGGTTAAACCGAATCGCACAGAACAAGGGAGTACCTTGCTCTGATACCAATTGAAAGTGCGTTATATCGACTAGAGGGGGGTGAATAGGTGATTTTTATGAAAGTCTTCAAAACATGGAATTTCGAAGACAAATGATAGAAATAAACCTATTACCATGCAACGGAAGGTAGACTACACTAGGCAAACCATAGTCAAGTATTCAATGAAGTGAAAGCACAATGACTAATAGCAGCTAGGTAGTAAGGATCAGGTAGGAAGATATTATGAAGCCGATCAGAACAAGCAGTCACTCAGTGAAGACAGAAGATAGTGCAATCATACAATGACTTCACAAGGACCAACAGTAAGTAAAGGGAAGGTAAGGATGAAACCAGTGACTCGTTGAAGACAATGATTTGTTGGACCAGTTCCAGTTGCTGTGACAACTGTACGTCTGGTTAGGGCGGCTGGGTATTTAAACCTGAGGACACACAGTCCCGGACACCCAGTCCTGAGCACGTAGCTTAGGACACCCAGTCCTCACCGTATTCCCCTTGAGCTAAGGTCACACATACCTCGCCCAATCACTCTGGTAAGTCTTCAAGGTAGACTCCCAAAACTTCACAGACTTCGTTCACTGGCAATCCACAATGTCTCTTGCATGCTCAAAACGCGACACCTAACCGGCTGGAGGATTCACAGTCCTCAAGTGTAATAAGTCTTCAGATCACACAGACAAGAAGACTTAAGTGATGCCTAACACTCTTTGGCTCAGGGTGGTTAGGGCTTTATCCTCGTAAGGAATTCTCACTCAAAGGCTTCGAGGTGGGTTGCTCTCAAATGACAAAAGCCGTACTCTAACTCTGAGCAGCCAACCGTTTATGGTTGTAGGGGGTGGGCTATTTATAGCCACTAGGCAACCCGACCTGATTTGTCCGAAATGACCCTGGGTCACTAAGGAACTAACACGTGTTCCAACGGTCAAATTTCAAACACACACGGCAACTTTACTTGGGCTACAAGCAAAGCTGACTTGTCTGACTCTGGACAAGATTCGCTCTCATAGTCTTCACTCGAAGAAATAGGTTTTGGTTAAGCATCACTTCAGTCATTCTGACTGGTTCTCTTGGACCCCACTTAACAGTACGATGGTTCCTATGACTCAATAAGGAGAAAAGGAACTACGAAAGATCTGAGTCTTCGAGCTCCATAGGCTTCATGTGATGTCTTCTCTTGTCATAGTCTTCAATGAGAATATCTTCATATACCACCTTTGACATCAATGTCTTCATACATTTTTAGGGGTCATCTCTGATAGGAAAACTGAATCAATGAGGGACGTCTACCTGTGTTATCCTGCAATTCTCACAAACACATTAGTCCCTCAACTAGGTTTGTCGTCAATACTCCAAAACCAACTAGGGGTGGCACTAGATGCACTTTCAAGTTTAACCAAAATAAAATGATATCAGCGCCTTGGCATTTTGGTGACACCGTACAAAAAATTTAACTTATCTCATGAAAGTGAGGTATGTAATCTATAAGCATTAACAGTTCAAAAATCTAAAGGTAGTAACAAGTTTCATCATTGGTATACTGGTTGTGCAACAGCATTAGAATGTCTTAGTTGAAAAATCTTTATTACATCCACAATCAACAACTAACCCTGAAATAATCCAGTGACATTAAATGGCATTGCTTAAATTTATCGGTGGCATTAGACTGAGTGCGGCATTAGTTAAATGTGGCATCACATTAGAAGTAGCATTGCTTGACTTGACTGTTGGCGTTATACTAACAGTAAAAAAGTGAGAATAAGAGCATGGGAGGCCCATTCGGACAGTGAGCGCACCAGTACGATGTACCTCCACAGACGCATAGAGTGTTGAGGGAGGTATGGTTGCCCAGAGCAATAAATATCCAGGCAGCATATGTGGATTACGTCCCATTTTTGTTATGTTTAGCCACCTTTTTCCTATGTGAGGACAACAAACCGATCGACCTGGTCATTCTCTATTGCGTTGTCATGCCTTTCTACCCTTCTTCAACCAAGAGACAAGAGACTCGTTCCTTAGCTACTAATTTTCCCCTTTTCAACCTAGATGCGGGTTCGATGCCTACTCTCTTGGACAGTACAGTCTCCCTTCCATTCCATATTCAACCCAGACATGGATTAGTCTGCATGAAGTAGGGTTTCCTTTAATAGTGCAAATTAAGGTTTTCATCTGTGTGACCAGCAGAGCAGAGGATAGCAAATTGGGAAGATGGTGGAGTGGAAAAAGATCCACATGCAGCGACATGGCAGATGGGGCAATAGGACAAGGGTATGGTTTGAAAAGAGGTAGCATACCTGAGTGTCGGTGAGAAGTGGCTCCGTTCGTGGTCGTCGTCCTCCGCACGCACTACGACTGCGAGCTCGGGGACGGAGGCCATGCCGCGCGGGCGCTAGGTCTGAGAGGACGGACTTGTCCTTAGTGCGTGACCTCGCTCGCCGACGACGAGTGCGTCAACGCTGCATGTCCTTTTCTTACCTGGCGGATCTGTGACTACCGGTGAGGAGGGAGAGAGAGGCCATCTTCTTTAGATCTGGAGAGAGGGTGATAGTGTGAGAAGCAAGTGGGCAGCCGTTAGCAAGAAAGCTCTGAAGCTCCAGCCTATATATCTTTTTGATACTAGTAGTACTAGAGGTGGAGTAGTGGTAGAGTAGTTTATATTTTCTCTGCAAACAGTACCAGTTAGTCGTGCTTCAAAACTGACCGGCACGCCATTAAAAAAATAAAGTCGATAAATAATACTGCACTTCAGGCCAACGCGGCCAGATCGCATTTTGCACAAGAAATCACACACCATGTTTCGTTGACATGTGGTCCCGTTCCAACATGTCAGTGACACGACGGCGAGTACATTTGTACAATTTCAGAAAGGACGTGTAGGCTGGGGCGCCTCTTCGTGTACCGTGGAAAACTGGCAACCGTCCACCGACTCTTTGCCTTTCCCTCATGATTTGGAACTGCTGTCGCACGCTCTTCCTCCCTCCTCCATTTGCCTTCACCCTTCCTTCTACCATTGTTTGCTCGTCTTCTCCATGGAGGGAACAGGCCGGAAACGACCCCATTATTCTTGCCCTGATCTAAAAGATGACGTGGTGGGGAACTCATTGATCGGTGCACGTCATCACCTCGGCTACTGTCGTGGATTTGTCACGGCATATGTCCTTAGTGTCAGGACTTAGTCGCGAGGCCAACGCATCTATGTGGTAGCTTGAGAGGGGTTGAGTGGGACGAGAGACGCAGGGCGGATCAACACGCAAGACAAGGATTTAGACAGCTTCGGGCCCCGGGAAACATCATCCGGTAATAGCCCTACATGCTGTTTGAGGCTAGGTCTCATTATCATCACGAGGGAGTCGCCGTAAACCGGCTCTCCTCTTTGTGTCTAGCCCTAAGATTGTTTCTTCTTTTTTCTCTCCTCTTTGGGGAGCCCTGCCCCTCCTTATATATGTTGAAGGGGCGGTTTACATGTGGAGTCCTATTAGGATTAGGACTAGTCTATCTCTAATACAAACCGGATACAAGTCCTGGTCTTAACTCTTTGTAAGGTAAATATTCCTTTCCTCTTAAACCGGCCCACCATAATATGAACCGGCCTTCATGAACCGCCAGACGGGCCACCGGGTCTTATCGCTCCTCTGGCCCGCCTGCCGGATTACCAATGAACTGTAAACCGTCTGGTATGTGCAGGTCACCGGTGAATCGCCAAGTCCGGCCGGCTTATCCTTCCGGCCGGTTTATGCCGCGGGGCATATCCCCGACATTAGCCCCCAAGTTTAGCTTGGATTTATCCATGGTAAACTTATGCTGCAAAAATAAACACAAGAACACATTTGACAGGTTGTGCTCTGGATTAAGAATTCTTGTAAACCGGCACCTGATCGTCCTTAAGTCCTTGTCATTTCCTCCTTCTAGAAAATCCGGGTTAATAACCAGCTTCATACTCAAATCGCTGATGTTGGTTTCTTATAGAAAAAATATTGTGAAGAATAATCCACTTGAGTCGGCTTCCAAAGCGTCGGTTTAAGAAATATTGGTCTTGAAATACTCATTTGATATTCGGCCGGTTTGAAGATGTAGAACTTGCCGGTTTACGATAACCACCATTGTCGGGTTATAAAAACTGATAATTCCGGGTCATGATTGTTTCCAACGCCGGTTCATGATTGTTGCCAACGCTGGTTCAATCTGGTTTGCTCCAAACTGAAAATTTGGAAGATACTTCTCCCTTATATCCATATTACCTGTAGCCCCCAAGTCCTGAACAAAACAAAGTTATGGTTTAAGACTTGCTTCAATATCAATACTGCCACTTTTGAAGAAATCCATGTTGTTCATCCCAGTCACTAGTAAAAACTGAACACTCCATATTATGTAGCCCCCAAGTGCCGGGTTGTCATGCTTGCAGCAACCTGGGACTTGAAATTGCCTTATGCTCATAAAAACTTCAACCAGTGTAGCCTCCAAGGGCCGGGTCATTATGCAATAATGAGCAGGAACTTTATAAATATAATCATGTAGACCTTATAATGTAGCTTCCATCGTAGGGCTTGAACCCACATCCACAAGGTCAAGAGTCTTGTGCTTTACCAACTGAGCAATGAATCCTTCACTATTATGGACGAAAATTTGTGTACCTTTAATTGTTGACAGGAGCAATTGGTAGCCCCCAAGGGCCGGCTCATTATAATGTGATGAATCGGGTCTTCAATAATATGAGCAAAAAATGACTTTGCATAGGCCCCAAGTGTCATGGTGCATGCTTGCAGCGACATGAGACTTGCATATTTGATGTAATCTCAACCTAAATAATGTAGCCCCCAAGTGCCGGGTTGTAAGCCTGCAGCAACTCGGGACTATTCCTTCCATTGTAGAATAAATCATATCCTTTGATAAAATAATAACCGTTGCGCTAAAGAGACTTTGAAAACTCAATAATACCGGTTATTAATAACCATAAAAATCCAGCCATGTTGGCTATTCAAGATAATATAATCCAATGATTTATAAGCGCATAACTCCGACGGCGCAATCCAAATATATATATACTGGCGACTTTATAGTCCAAAAATCAGGCCGGTTTAACAAATACCGGATAATACTACCGGTTTAATAAACACCGGTGATTTATAATCAAGCTTTATTCAACCTGTTTCTGCATACAACAAGTTTAAAGTGTCCTGGCGGTTTACCATCGGACGGGTCATAATGCCCAACATATAACCTGGGTTTATAACCAAGGCTACATTATAGAATAATCGAATATGAAACATATCATACCTGTGACATTGAATCACATCGTTGGTTTACCAACTTGTTTTTTAGTAAGGGTGATAACCCAAATCTCGAGTGCTGATAACTCCTTCCATATTGTGCCGGTTTATGATAAAACCGCACCGGGTTATGATAGACACCGGATTATCCATATATAATGTTGCCGACATGTAGTCGAACCAGACCGGATTATAATTGGTCATGTACTGACAATTTGTAATTGAAAGTCAAGCCGGGTTAATGAACGCCGGTTTACTCCATAATAGGATGATAATAGAAAATCAAACCGGGCAGATGGCCCCCGGATTAGGACTTGACCGTGTTCCGTCAATTTGTAATTGATAGTTGAACCGGATTAAAACGTTGTCGGTTTAAAAAACGCAACAAAAATCAAATAACAGTTATGAAAAAATATGGAAGCAAAGGCAATGATAAAAACCGTTTGCAAAAATATGCTATACTGAGCTGATCAGATGGTATTACCATGGTCGGACAGGGCCAAGCCCCCAATAGGAGTGACAATGATTCAAGTCAGCCAGGTCCCCAAATGATTCGTGGCATATATGCCAGATCAAGAGGTGTGGCAATGGTTCGGGTTCGACCAAGCCCCCAAGTGATTTTGTGGCCTTAGGCCGACCAAGAGGCGTGACTGGTTCAGACTTGACCATGTCCCCAAGTGATTGGTGGCTGTCGCCTATCAAAAGGTGTCGCGTTGGTTTGGACACGACCAAGGCCCCCAGTGATGTATAAAAAGCAAATGTCAAGGGGTAAACCGGAGTCTGCTTTAAAAACAGATCCACTCCATGAAACCACGCATGATAAGAAAGACAGAGACCCCGCTTTATGAAGCAGAAGCCCCCAGTGATCAATAATATGTTAGGCCAATAAGGCAGGATACCCATGTTTGAACCGCGCATCATGGCAGCAGGTTCTCTTCGGTAATTTTTAACCTTTTTGCAAGAGATAAATTCTTCTTGAACCGGGATCTTGAACCGGATATTGAGAGCTTCAAAGCTTTGTGGGAGACATCTTTCCCTTGACCCGGATTTTAAACCGGAATCTTCATTTTCAGCCGGAAATTTTCTGATGGCCTTTCAACTCGAACTTGCGAGAAGTTAATTCCTTTTTGAACCGGACATTTTTAAACCGAATTTGAGCGCTTCAGAGCTTTGTGGGAGAACAGATTTCCCTTGAACCGGATTGTAAACCAGATATTTGAGAGCTTCAATGAGACTGACTTCCCTTGAGCCGGATTTTAAACCGGAATCCTTTCTGATGACCCGGATGTTCTTCATTGAGCCGGGATTTTGTAACTGTCATATACTTTCTAAGCCGAAATTTTTTTGACGGCCTTCAAATAACAGTAGCCTCCTGGACCGGGTTATCTTTCCCTCCATCGTTCCGGGGTTCTTAAATTTGCTGAAACTAGCAAGATTTGCTGAGTCATGTCATCGTAGCCCCCGAGTCTCAAGGTGGCTCGAGGAGTTGGCTTGAAACTCTTCATATTTGACCATGATATAAACCGACATAACTTGTATATCATTGGTGTTGATAGCACGATGTAAATCCACAGAAGGTTGAGGTGACTGCGGCGGGTTATAAATGATCCCGTATGAGCCGTGTCAGCAACTCGGCCAATGGTTCCTTCCAACTGGCAATTTGAAGTTAACCAAACTGTAGTGGCGGCGACTTGTGCGCCTGCCCATTGAGCCATCCAGTGCAAACGGCGGTTGATAGTATATGATAATTTGCCTCCTTTTTGTTGAAAGAAAACCGGGCTACCCAAGCTGTGACTTGCTCATACTCAATAAACAGCTCATGCAGACAGGTGCGGCCCGGTATGTTGATGTAGACCAGGCCGCGAGAGACGGACGAAAATAACGACCGCAACATCAGAGGCAGGTCGGATAGATGAGTCGGCCGTGGCATTGTAAACCGGTGCGGATGGGGAAGATCGGCACCGGTGTCGTAAACCGGCACGGACGGGCGAGTTAATCGCGTCGTTTTGATGTAGTGAACAATTGTCGAGTGAGTCAGCCGTGGGAGCAGACAGATGAGCCGGGCGCGGTGTTGTAAGCCAGTGCGGACGGGCGACTCGTCCTCCTTGCTGTAAGCCGGTGCGGGAGACCGTTGAGTAACGACGATCACCTGTGCCAAAATATGTTGGCGTGCCTCCGTCCCCGCGGTATAATGACATAAACAATTGCCCTGTGTAAAGATGTTACAGGGCAAATAATTGTTTTTTAATAAAAAACAATAAGCGTTTAATAAGATAAATTTAGATGGATATCACCTGAATCGTCTGGTTAACCATGTTTTGCAGGCAACAATCGACGGCCGGCGGCTTACAACAGTGGCGGAGACGACTCAAGACCGGGGCGGCTTTTTGGACCGGGCCGTGGCAGCTCACGCGCAACTGAGCAGATAACAGTGCGTCCAAAGTGGCTCGGCGAAGATGTGCAGAGTCCGGGTCGTGGTTGTTGCCGGGTCGGTCCCAGTTGAACAGATCGGGTCGTGGTCTTTGCTTTGGTAATCGAAAAAACTGAACCAATACTACCAGTAGTTTCATGTACTAGTGCTCGTGCCTGGCTTGATCAAAGAAGTGATTAACAAACGAATCTGGACCTTGCTGTATAGATTATTCCTTCCCAAAAAAATCTGAGTTTTCCTGTAGGCACTATTTAAGTACTTGGTGGATCACTTTATCCCAACAGCCATCGCAGAGTGTTACTACAGTAATATCGCCTTCATGCGGACAGTTGCATAATCAAAATAGTACTCCGAACCGTAGTAGTGGATCACTTTACAAAGCCATCTCGGAGTTTGACTCTTGCCTGTACACGCGTTTGTTGACTGATCTGACACAGCGCGCAGCGGTTGAATCACAATTCCTGTCGGCCTCAGCAATAAGCGACTGCAGTAAAATTCCATGTAGAAACAGTGGTCGAAGCCTGCTCCAGCAGTAGCGTTCAGCGGCTCCGGGCGTGGCCAGCACAAGCGTGGTGACAGAGGTTTCCATGTAGAAACGGCGGAGTGGGAGGCGAGGCGCGCTCGGATCGGCGATGACTCGGATTCGAGACCGAGGCCAGAGTATCAGGAGGCAGCGATTGAGCCCCGGCCGCGAGGGTAGGCGGCGCTTGGCCACAGCGGAGCAGGTGGCTCGTCGAGGCAAGCGCTGCAGAAGCAGCTCGTCGATGACGAAAACAGGTCGGTGTCCGGCGACTCAGACATGAGACGAGGCGCGACTGCCACTCGGACGGGATACGAGGCACGACGACAACTTGGACGGAGAGGCGGAGGCCAATTTGACCCGGAGCGACCCACGTAGAGTAGTAGTATTTGATTCTTATGAGAAAAAAGACTACCCCCGGCCTGGCGGTAGCAGGTGCGGTGATTTGTCTAATCGCCTGGTGATATGATGCCTTCACAGTAGCCATCAATTGGTACTCATAGCAGTACTAGTTTTGATCTCCACTTGATTATCTTTGTATCCCCGCGGACGAGCAACACAAAACAGTCTTGCAAAACCAGTCGCAGCAATTTTATGGATTCGGCGGATTGGACAGCGGCGACACTTTGTCTGCTTCAATGGAAACTGTGACTTGACAGCTGGCAGGACTCGGTGAATCTCCTGTCAGTTTGGACAGATCGTCTCGCGTCGGCCGAACCGGACGCAAAACCCTATTTATTTTTTTAATCTCAATCTCGTATCTCCCTCCGACTGCCTGCCACGGAGACGATGTATCTTCTTCTGTGCCGGTTCTTCTTCATCCAGCATATCACGAGCTTTTTAATCCCTATAAAGATCCCTTCAAGAACTCATCACCACCGTGCGTGAGCCCCACGGTGGGCGCCAACTGTCGTGGATTTGTCACGGCAGATGTCCTTAGTGTCAGGACTTAGTCGCGAGGCCAACGCATCTATGTGGTAGCTTGAGAGGGGTTGAGTGGGATGAGAGACGCAGGGCGGATCAACATGCAAGACAAGGATTTAGACAGCTTCGGGCCCCGGGAAACATCATCCGGTAATAGCCCTACATGCTGTTTGAGGCTAGGTCTCATTATCATCACGAGGGAGTCGCTGTAAACCGGCTCTCCTCTTTGTGTCTATCCCTAAGATTGTTTCTTCTTTTTTCTCTCCTCTTTGGGGAGCCCTGCCCCTCCTTATATATGTTGAAGGGGCGGTTTACATGTGGAGTCCTATTAGGATTAGGACTAGTCTATCTCTAATACAAACCGGATACAAGTCCTGGTCTTAACTCTTTGTAAGGTAAATATTCCTTTCCTCTTAAACCGGCCCACCATAATATGAACCGGCCTTCATGAACCGCCAGACGGGCCACCGGGTCTTATCGCTCCTCTGGCCCGCCTGCCGGATTACCAATGAACTGTAAACCGTCTGGTCTGTGCAGGTCACCGGTGAATCGCCAAGTCCGGCCGGCTTATCCTTCCAGCCGGTTTACGCCGCGGGGCATATCCCCGACAGCTACCATGGCATGTTCATTCAAGAACATTCTCGACTCAACTAATAACATCATTACAAGGAACCCAAGGCTCCAGGAACGGTTTGTTCTCCCTTATCTTCTTTGCTATAAGCCTGTTCGCATGGGCGTGGACGACGGAGGCCTCGCCTTGTGCAAGTTAATGCCGCTTGATAATGATACATGTGATGTCAAGATGCCATCGCTTCAGGGTAAGGCCTGGACTGGCGGAAACGGGGATTGGGTTGTTCATATTGGGTACAATTGCGAGTGGGAACTTGTGAATGTGTACACTCGTCAGCAGATTCCACTTCAAAAAATCTCAGAGTGCCCTGAGGTTGAGCACAAAGATGATCTACGTACGTTCAAATACGATCATGGTGACTGTCATCTACGGAGGATAGCAGTTTGTCGAGTTCCCAACCACTCTTGGAATTACAAGAACTATCAAGTTGTTGCTATCTTCGACAAGCTTGTTGCCTTCCTTACTGATTCGACGGTTCGTCCATGGATATTGCTCAAAAATCAGTTTCTGTACATGGATGAGTACTGTGATGCAATTGAATACGAGGATCTTGTGTTTGCTTCCACCACTCATTGCACTGTTTTGCATGGGATCCTCGTAGTTTCGGTACGTTTGTCTTCCACCGTAATTATAATTGTTTCAGCCACATGCATGCAGGTTAGCAAGTTTCCCTTTGCTAATTAACCTTCTTGTGTTTCCAAGATCCTGTGAACATTCCACCACCTATACTTGAAAAAATTTATAACCAAGGGGGAGATGACGATGGTGATGATCACGAGCATGAGGACAAGCGGAACTTATATACTCAGTGGTGGCTGGCAACTAATTCCGATGGATCACCTCTTCTTGTCTGTATATAGTGCACTGAGATTGCTACTACTGAGGGAGCATGTGTTGCCTCCCATGGTCGCCCTCTCCGGACCTATTCCAACACCCGTTGCAGGGTATTCGGGATGGATACTGGTGTGCTAGCGCCAACACCTTCTCCCTGGTAGAGTATTGATAGTCTTGTAGCAAACTCACTCTTCCTTGGACCAAACTATCCAATGATGGTTAAGGGCGATCCAACTGTTGTTGACACAACGTTACTACCATTTATGAGAAGCAACTGTATCTATACCTCGGACATTGCGGTGGTTCCCTACCCTACTCCTGATATATGCCGCTTCAGCCTGGATGATCAGTCCTACGTTGCTCTCGATATTGACAATAGTTGGCCCTTCCCAGAGCACCTATGGTTCAAAGCAAGCGTTTCCAACGCCAAGTATTGGTTGAGTTGAAGTTCATTTCATTGCTTGTTATTTATTGTGTGATGAAAACTTTAGTATTTACTAGAATGTTTTGTTGGAAATAATCTATAATCCAACATGTATCATCGTTGTCGTTGTGTGTTGATGACTTGTTGTATGTAATGAATGGTACATTTGCAAATGCATGTCATAGACTCAATTTATGAATGGTTTTCGAGTCACTTCTTGGAGTGTGAGTACCATAGTAGTATTGCCAGCATCCGGTTAGTATATGAAGTTGCCACATCACATAGAGCCAACCTAATATTGGAGTACCAGATCTGAGATGCCACGTGTACCAGATGAATGACTCCAAGTTCGACCACCGTGATGCTAGGTGCGAGCCGAGGAACACTGTTGGAGAGACCCCCCTCATAATTTTCCTACATTGGTCATTTGATTCATTGGATAGAATGCTATAGGATTTTTTTTCCTATGTAATCATGTTTTAATTGGCAATCTAGCATCCACTCCAACTTTTGTTTCACTTCCTTTGATCCTACGAACAGAGTACTTGCTATAAATGATGTGCCGCTGCAAGAGCTGCCTATATTAATTAACCATGCTCTAAAAAGGTGGACCAGCTTTGGCTATACTAGTACTGTACTAGGTTAGTAGGTGACCTTGCGCTTGGCTCTTCTCCTCTTCTAGAAGTCGAACAATAATGATGGTACTATAGTAGTACTTCTGGAAATATGACACCAAATGAACTACTGCATGTCCACCGCTTGTAAGCAAAAGTTTCTCCTCATGCTGCGAGCCACCACGCATGCGTTAGCGAGAGAGAAGGCGTAGTAAGAAAGATTCTCGTCGTTCGTTCTGTGAGTTGACGGGACACATCAAAGTTATTTATTAGTACTCTCTTCAAAAAGGGCCGACCATGTCCAAGGCTACCATCCCATGCTCTGTCATTGAGTACATGCACTATTCACGTGCGATCGAGGAGAAAAAATATTGCGTAGTACTAGGTGCCATCGAAGTGCACGACTCACTTACGCACTGCATATCTCCATTTTCTTGCATGACACGCCACCTTGATGCTAGATGTCCCGCGTGTCATGGAGGCATATAGTATGATTTTGTAAAATGGAGGCATATAGATCTCCTGCGTGCCAGCAACAGGATGAACAAAGCTCATGTCTTAAACGAAAGAGTGGAAGAACATAGATTCTCGACGACCGAGAAGGAGCTACAAACCTCGGGGTGGAGCGTCCGCACTCATAATATTTTATATTATTCAGCGATATAAAATCAACAAAATCTCTCCACGTTCCTATACCATTCTATAGTACTATGAGAATAACTTTGAACGTAAGCCATTGACTCACTCTATCCAATGGTCATAGTTGGAAAATCCAAACAAAACCAAGCATTGAATCAACTCTTTTTTCGAGATCAACTCTTTTAGCACTTAGATTGTTGCCGCCTGCCCACCTAGCCCACCTATATATCCGCTCACGTGTGATGACCATAGGAGCTATCCACTCACATTGTATGTTAAAAAAATAAAGGTCGATAACTAATGCGGCACCTCGGGCAACGCGGCCAGATCACATTTTGCACGAGAAATTAACACCATGTTTCGTTGACATGTGGTCCCGTTCCAACATGTCAGTGAGACGATGGCGAGTCCTTTTGTACAATTTTCGAAAGGACGTGTAGGCCGGAGCGCCTCTTCGTGTACCGTGGCAAACTGGCAACCATCCATCGACTCTTCGCCTTTCCCTCTCGATTGGAACTATTGTCGCACGCTCTTCCTCCCTCCTCCATTTACCTTCACCCTTCCTTCTGCCATTGTTCGATCATCTTCTCCATGGAGGGAACAAGCCGGAAACGACCCCATTATACTTGCCCGGGTCTGAAAGATGATGTGGTGGGGGAACTCATTGATCGGTGCGACGTCATCACCTCGGCTAGCATGGCAGGTTCGTTCAAGCCCATTCTTGACTCAACTAATAACATCATTACAAGGAACCCAAGGGTCCAGGAGCGGTTTGATCTCCCCTATCTTCTTCGCCGTGACCCTGCTGACTGGCACGGGGACGAGGCAAGCCTCGCCTTGTGCAAGTTGATGTCGCTTGATAATGATATGTATGATGTTAAGATGCCATCACTTGAGGGCAAGGCTTGGGCAGGCGCAAATGGAGATTGGGTTGTTTATATTGGGTACAATTGCGAGTGGGAACTTGTGAATTTGTACACTCGTCGGTGGATTCCACTTCAAAAATCTCCGAGTTCCCTGAGGTTGAGCACACAGATGATCTACGTACGTTCAAATATGATCATGGTGATTGTCGTCTACAGAAGATAGCAATTTCTCGAGTTCCCAACCGCTCTTGGGATTACAAGAACTATCAAGTTGTTCCTATCTTTGACAAGTTTGTTGCCATCCATTGTGGTTAGACTGGATGGATATTGCTCAAAAATCAGTTTCTATACACGAATGTATACTTTGATGTAATTGAATACGAGGGTCTTGTGTTTGCTGCCACCACTCGTGGCACTGTTTTTGCATGGGATCTTCGTAGTTTCAGTACGTTTGTCTTCCACCGTAATTATAATTGTTTCATCCACATGCATGCGAGTTAGCAAGTTTCCCTTCTCTATTAATTAACCTTCTTCTTGTGTTTCCAAGGTCCTGTGGACATTCCACCACCTATACTTGAAAAACTTTATAACCAAGGGGGAGATGAGGACGAGGAGGGTCGATATACTCAGTGGCGCCTGGCAACTTCCGATGGGTCACTCCTTGTTGTCTGTATACAGCCCAATGCTGATGTTACTACTAAGGAAGCAGGTGTTGTCTCACATGGTCGCACTCTCCTGACCTATTCCAACAACCGTTCTATGGTATTCAGGATGGATACTACTGTGCTAGTGCCAACACCTTCTCCCTGGTACCGTATTGATAGTCTTGGAGCTAACTCGCTCTTCCTTGGACAAAAATATCCAATGATGGTGAAAGGCGATCGAACTGCTATTGGCACAACATTACCGCCATTTATGAGAAGCAACTATATCTATACGTCGGACATTGCGGTGGTTCCCTACCCTGGTCGTGATATAGTAGGTCGCTTCAGCCTGGATGATCAGTCCTGCATTGGTCTCGAGATTGACAGTAGCTAGCCATTCCTAGAGAATCACTTGTGGTTCAAAGCAAGCGTTTCCAACGCCGAGGATTGGTTGAGTTGAAGTTCATTTCATTGCTTGTTATTTGTTGTGTCATGAAAACTTTAGTATTTATATTGTGTCCTCGTTGTCGTTGTGGGTTGATGACCTGTTGTATGTAATAACCTGTGATAAATTTACTAAATTTATGAATGCTTTCGAGTCGCTTCTCTGAGTGGGTGTTGCGATGAGGCAAAAAAATATTTTCCAAATACATAATTATACGTGTATTACAACAGGTTATCGGATGAGGCCAATCAACAATAGTATACTATTTGTACTAGCTTCACATGATGCACTATCTCTACGTCTACGTATGTAATACAACAAGTTTTAAACTTGAGACCAACCACCCATCCTCACAAAGAACACTTTTTAACCTAGCACAGACTCCAAGAAATTTGGCCACAGTGTGAGGTGGGCCATATGTTAATGTGTTCGCTGTACGTAACCAGCACCTCGAATCCTCGATACTACTACTATAAGTAGTAGGAGTAGTAGGGTGGCATGGGCCAGAACAAGCATTCATGTCCAGGAGTACGGCACACGCCATCAACACGACTTCCATCTGACACCATATTTGTTGGACTTCGTGCTACAACAATCTCTTCAACCTCGTCGTTTCTCTAACTCAGCCATCGTGCAGCGGGCGAGGTGGGGGTTTGCCGATAGTCGGTTTCCTCAACTGCGGTCCCACTTGTAAGGTCAACTCCAACGCACGACCCCAAACGGACCTCCGTTTTGCCTGGATTCTGCCCATTTGGGTAGGGCAATGGGGTCATGTCCGGGCCATTTCTCGGATGCGGTGGCCTTGCGCCGAACGCGCGTACACATCCCAGCCGCGTACATTTTTCTTTGCAAACACATATCTTTTTTCATCATTGATTTTTTGGTACATGGAAATACATCACCAAAATTTTTACTAGAAAAACAAGAACCACAAGAATACATTTTAGAAGATATCCAACTTCCATAACTACTCCTGTAAGTTGGATTAGTGCCTTCTCGATGCATTCATTGTTGATCTGCGGAGGCTCGATCCTGCGTGCTTCTTTCTTCTTTGAGTGTAAAGAAGTAGACGTGTCTAGCCTCTATTCTATCAACAAGTGCACTAGTCTCATCTCTAAGCCTCTATGCTAGCTAAAAGTGCTAGAACATCTACTGAATTGTGCTCTATCAATATATCTTTGTACTCTTCTTCCCAATACCAAAACTTGCATCAATTCTCAATAAAATTTTAAGTTAGCACAACTAGTCTAATCCGAGAGCACAACGGAAGATTTGGTCGAGTTCTTCCTCCTTTTGCCGACACGTGGGACATCCAGCATCTAGGTCGTGTCATGCAAGGAAATAGAGTGGTAGGTGAAGCCACGTGATGTGCATCTTGGGTTAAACTGTAAATAGAATCTTAATACTCTTGAGTAACTCCAAAAGCGGCCACCAAAGATCTTTATTGGATTTGTTTTTCATCACCAACACGTCGAGGTGAAAGATGTGCATGTTCAGTGGGTCCTCTTGCGTTTTCACTGACATGTGGGACCGCATATGAGCAAACAGCTGATGGGCTCCGCACATCTGCTGGCTGGCTGAGAAGAGAGATGGAGGAGGGCTGAGCACAGACTCCAGGAAATTTGTTCTACGTAACCAGCACCTTGATATAGTGGGGTGGCATGGGCCATAACTAGCATTCATGTCTAGTAGTACGGCACACGCCACCCACATGAGTCCCATCCAACAACAATTTTCTTAGAGTCCGTGCTAGCTACAACCATCTCTTCTCGCTCCTGTTGTCTGAGCCATCGCGCGGTGGGCGGGGTGGAGGTTTGCCCATGGTCAGTTTGCTCAACTGCGGTCCCACCACTACTAGGGAAAAGCCTAGCAGCAGCACGGGTTTTGGGCCTCTCAGTAGCGCGGGGACCAGCGTTACTAATAAGGCGCTACAGCTAACGTATAGCAGTAGCGCCTGTTGTCCCACACTATTGCTATACTTGTAAGTGAAAATGCAACACAACACGCATTCCCCCTTGAGCGGCGTGCCGGACAAACCGTGTGGGGGTGCGGCGCGAACACGGCAGGCTTTTCCTTTTGAACTTGTAACTTGTAAAATTTGGTTCTGCTCCATGGGGCGACCAATAGATAGAAATAACGATTTTCCCTAGAGTAATGAGAAGTTTGGTTCTGTCGCGGTTCATGCATGGAGTACGTAGGAAAATTATGAAGTTGATGCGAAAGGTAAGATAATTACTAGTAGTACCATATACTACTACATGGATTTGACGGAAAGATAAAGATACATATGGATCCATCAATGACATCCTCACGCCCTAGTGCACTGGGTCACAACCGACGTGTGAGGAGCAGCGACATTGGCGGCAAGCTTAACGTGCTTCTGAACAATATCGTCCAAGGTTGCCCTGCGGTCCAAGAAGGCCAGCGTCCTATCGTCCTCCTCTTGCATGTAGTGGTCCTTGTGGACGATTTGCACGTAGACGTGGGTGATTATGTCGATGGTGTCTTGTTGCGCTAGGCACATCACGACGAGCGCGACCTAGAGGTGGACATTCTTCGGCACGACGGCGGGCAGTTGCAGGGCCACCAGTGCGTCGAAGAGGTTGTCACCATAGAGGCCCTTGAGGGTGGCAGGCATCACAGAGCCTGGGCGCGTGGGCTGGAGGCATACGTCAAGGTCGTCCGCGAGCTTCTTGACGATGGTGAACTTGTCGAGGAAGCCGACGAGGACCTCGTCAAACAAAGAGACGAAGCTGTCGTCCAAGCGGCCCCTCGCCCTGGCGGCCTCAAGCACTAACTGGAGACATTCCTTGGTGCCGGGCCACAGGCCGGCGTCGTGGACCATCTGGCACAGCCGGCTGATGCTCGCGCTCATCGCCTCCATGGGTCTAGCTTCTAGTCAACTGATCTTGCAATTGGAGTGATCACTCTTGCCCTTGGGTGCGCAGGTGCGTAGGATTTCGTAGATTGGACTGGCAGGAGCCTTTATATGAGAAGTGCATACTGCGTTGAATTCACGTGCGTGTTGGCCATCTACTCCTGGCCCCTCTACCGCACCTGCCTTTGGCTGTATGACAGGTTGGCCAGCCACCTGTTGGGCCCACGTGTCATACACCCGAAGGCAGGTGTAGTAAGTCAGTGAAGCTGCGTCCCCCTCCATGCTCGTACATGCTTTCAATGACTTGAGACTACCAAACATCACATGCAGTGGTTAGTTCATTGCATGTAATCCTATTAAGTAGCAAAAAGACATTAAGTTACCTCACCGATAGGAATAAAACAATACACCATGTATTTATTTACAGAGGGAGTAGTACATTTTCTGTGACATGCATTACTAGATATTGCTAGTCAAATACTAAATCTAGATGGACGTGGTAGTACTACTAAATCCAGATGGTGGTGCTAGTACTAGTAGTAGTAGTACTACCAATGTAGTAGCATTGTACTACCCGTTGGTCAAATTATTACGTGTTGCTCCTCACAGTGAAGTGACAAGACCCTACGCCGGAGATGACACCTGAGTATAGGCGCCGTGTTCGGCATACCATAGTCAGCCTCACCATCTGCAGTAACTATCATCATCGCTGTAGACCTAGCCTGCTTACAACTAGCCGTGTTTGACATAATTTCCCGTGCGTAGATGCCCGTGCATTGCACGGAACACCAAGATTGGGGGGTGGACGGCGCGGCAGCGGCCATCGCGCCAGATTTTTCCATGGCCTTCTAGATGTGGTGGGGAGGAGATAAGGCTGATTGTGAGATACAAGGAGTTGTTTGTAAATATGGAACAAGTGCGGGCATCTTTTTGCAAAACTGGAGAAGTTTGGTTTGTATGCGTTAGATCTAGATCCGATGGCTATCGATGAAACATGGCAGGCACAACATCATCACCAACTCAGGACCTGTTTGATTCGCAGGATTTTGAAAACGCTGGAATAGGACACGGCAATATTACAAGTTTCAAACTGATGTTACAAATGTTAGGAGCAATGTTGCACCTACGAAGAGGGAATTACTAGGAAGTTTACGTAAGAACTTCTGTTACTTTCACTACTAGGAAAAGGGCTATAGCTAATATGGACATTAATGGCGCAGCATGTATGTGGTGCGCCACTGCTATATAGCAGTGGCGCACCAGATATAGGTGCGCCATTAGTGTCCTCATTACTAATGGTGCACCAGACACACGGTGCGCCATTACTAGCAAATTTTTATTTATTTTTTATTTTTTCAAAACTAGTAATGGCGCACCAAGGCACAGTGCGCCATTACTAGTTTCAACTAGTAATGGCGCACCACACTCTCTGTGCGCCACTACTAACAATTTTTTTAACTTTTTTTTCAAAACTAGTAATGGCACACCAGGGTACAGTGCGCCATTACTAGTTCAAACTAGTAATGGCGCACTGTCCATGGTGCGCCATTACTATCTGAGCCTTACAAAAAATTCACCAAATGCACCCCCCCCTGTGGACTGCCTTTTCGGTTTCAAAAAATAAATAAAAGAAAATGATAGAAATGTCAAAAAAATAAAAGAAAATAAGATTCCCATGTGATATGTGGTCTAGTTGTTAGCAAAATTTACAAACATGAATTTTCGACTTTTGTGCAAAATCTCTCGAGAATTTGTAAAATGGGCATAACATTTGCATACGAACTCCAATGAAAATGTTTTTTATATGAAAAATCATCTACTTGAAAAGTTCCATCCGAATTGAACTGGGGGAACGTTGTTCAAGATTTTCAGAATCCCCAAAAACAGAACAGAAAACAAGTTACGGGGCTTTTAAGATCTGGAGAGGCAAAAAAATTCAAAAAAATTCAAACTCGGTAATGGCGCACCTGCCCATGGTGCGCCATTACTATCTTCCCGCCTTCAAAATTCAAAATATATAAAAAAAAATTAGTAATGGTGCACCTGCCCAAGGTGCGCCATTACTATCTTCCCGCCTTCAAAATTCAAAATAAATCAAAAAAAATAAAAAAAAAGTTAGTAATGGCGCACTTGGCCACGGTGCACCATTACTATGTCGTATATATGGCTGGGCGGGGTCCTCTCCTCCTTACCTCTTCATTCTTCTCTCCTCCACTCCACCTCTCCTCCACTCCATCTCCTCCTCTCCTCCACTCCATCTCCTCCACTCCATCTCCCCTCCTTTCCTCCACCATACTCCCCTCCTCCTCTCCGGCGACCTCCTCCTCCTCCTCCTCTCCGGTGACCTCCTCCTCCCTCCTCTCCT
>NC_041392.1:624698882-624704248 GCF_002162155.2 Triticum dicoccoides
TCCTCTCCAGTGATCTCCTCCTCCCTCCTCTCCGGTGAGCTCCTGCTCCCTCCTCTCCTCCCCTCCCCTCACGGTTTCTCCTCCCTCCTCTTCGGTGAACTCCTCTCCAGCGACCTCCTCCTCCTCTCCGGCGCTGTAGGCGAGCTCCTCTCTGGTCACCTCCTCCTCCTCCTCTCCGGTGACCTCGGCCCTCCTCTCCGGTGAACTCCTCTCCGACAAAAGAACGTATAAGATCCAAAAACAAGAACAAAATTTGAAAAAATATCGTGCAAAAAACGAGCAAAAAAGGGCAAAAAAATCACGATCCAGATCCAAATTCAAAATTCAAAAATAGCAATGAAGCACGGTGGGGGTTAGACGGTGCACCACTACTATTTTCCCGCCTTCAAAATTCACAAAAAAGTCAAAAAATTCAACAAAAAAAGTTACCAGTGCCGCACCTGTAGCAATAGTAATGGAGCACTACAGGGTGCGCCACTGTTATAGGCATGCGCCATTAGTATTTGTTACTAGTGGCGTGGTAATAGTGGCACACCTGTAGTGCGCCATTAATGGCCAAAACAGGTGCGCCACTAATTAGCCTTTTCCTAGTAGTGTTTAGGTGGATGCAACACTATCGTACAAACTAAAATCCACCACCCTGACAAGTCACTAATGGGCAAATAAGTTTTCGAGTCTCTGGCCACTTGATGTTTCAAAAACAAATTCAGCTTCTGCGGAGACTTTGTCATTTAGGCTTAGACGCTTGCAGTGATCAGCATGCTATTCATTGTTGCGCCAGAGAACGCCAAACCTCATTACCTTGAGCACACTTGCCTCCAGAACAAAGAACTTGGCCAATTTAATCTCAGATGTGCTGCCTCGGTAGTCGATCAAATCAATTTCTGCAAGATGGAGATCAAGGCATTCGATGAGATTGTTATAGTGCAGCCCATTTTTCACTTTCGGGTCTTTTTTATCTGCAAAAGGAGAGAACATATTAGAGCAGCTGGCTGTATAAGATTGCCATGTCATCAAGAGGTACCAATATCATTCGCTCATACGATAGCGTTGGTTGGCTATTGATATTTTTTCACTCTCTCTCTCTCTCCCTCTCTCCCTCTCTCTCTCTCTCTCTTTCTCTTTCCTCTCATTTACCTAGGAGTACATGAAGAGCTTGGGCATTTGTTGCCTTCCAATATGTGGCCGATGCCATAATGCATCACAAGTGAAATTGGCACGTGTTTTGGCCTACACAGTGGAGGGCCGTTATAGCCCACTTTTGTACTACCTCTTATTTACTATAAAATTTTGACCATGTATTTATGTAAGAAAATTCCAATGCATGTCACTAAAAATTACACCATTTGAAATTATGTTCAAATATGAATCAAATGATATAGTTCTTAGTGACATGAATTAACATTTTGTCAGTTAAATCTATGGACAAATTTTGATGCTACAAAATAGGAAGAGTAAACCAAGACGGAGGTAGTACTTGCTCTTAGGGTAACCATAGAGTTTTTGGAGTAGTCTAAGTTACATTCCACTATGACTAGCCTAGGCTACTATAGTAGTACAACAAAAAAACGATGCAGGTGATCACGTGAGAAAAAATACTAAAAACATTTCTTTCGGTGTAGTGCATAGATGCAGTTTTGAACACTGCACTTGTCGTCGTAATTTGGGAAAATTACAAAAAATTTGAGCTATGTTGTGATTACCGTTTACTAATAGGAAAGAAGTTTCACCTCGATGAGTTTCTTCTCCGTGCACGGAAAGCATGTAAGGAATCCAACAACTTGATCTAGATTGGGGCCGATAGATTTTATTGCCAAGATCTTCACTATGTGCATAGACTGGGTCAAGCTTGTGGGAATCATTTGCTGGAAGACGATCGTAAATACAACAAGAATAAATTTAAAAATGTTAATTTCAAGAAGACGGAGAAGAAGATGAGTGTTGTACCTGAACGATTACGGATCCAATAAAGATTTTAGAGAATTTGGCAGACGAGTGCACCAACGCTGTCAATTTCGGCGCGTCAATGACCCTGATTTTTGTTGGACCTTCTAGATCTGATACAAGCAATCTCTCAAGGAAAGGTGCTTTCTCAATGACCATAACTTGGAACAGCTGGAGTGATCTCTTCTCAATTGATGTCTTGTTGCGGGGCCATCAAGACACATAAATCCATCGGAGATTCGTCGAGGCGATGTGCAGGCTAATGAACCCGTGAATATGCTCAAGACGAAGGTACTCGAGTGCAGTACAGCTGCGGAGCAGGTGCTCCATAGCCTTCTTCGAGATGACAACATCAAAGAGGTCGAGCTGCTTGAGTTGAGGGAGAAGAAGGGCGGGCGCGGCATTAATCTGGGGAAGATAGCAGGAGCTGAAGCTGGCGCGGCATAGCATTGGCGCGAGGGGGAGCACGGATGGCGGAAGAGAGCGACACCGTCCAGCTTCAAAGCTGAGCTCCTCGAGCTGATCTAGGGCGGGGGATAAGAACCACTCGTCGAACTTGGGTTGGACCTTGCAGTTGGTACTGAACATGTGGATGTCAAGGCGTCTGGCTAGCCCAGGGTGCAATGAAAGGATCTTGGAGACTGCGGCCATGCATTTTCAATCCCCGTCACAGAGGTAGCTGTCGACAGTGAGGTTGAGGGGGACGCGGCACCAGAGGGGGCGCCACCGCCCGGAGAGCAGGGCGGTCCGCACGGCAGATTTGGTGGGGAGGAGGCCGGATGACGAGCAGCATGTCATCGGGGAGGTTGCTGATGAAGTCCAGGCTCGCCGGATGCGGTTTTGGCTCGAGCCGCCTCCGCTTGTTGGCTGCCTCGCCGTCCATCTCAACCGGCGGCGACGCCGGTGTACACATGTGCTGGTGTGTGTTGTGTGCTGGGTGTGCGCGAGTGCGTCCTTCTGTGCATGCCGCCGCGCAGTGGTGAATTGTGCGCGAGTGCGTCCTCCACAAGGAAGAAGTGTGTCCTCAATGCGCCCTCAATTTACTAGCGTGCGGGGTGCTACCCCGAGTGGTTTCAACTTTGTTTACTTCACCGCGTGTCAGATGGGCCTCTAGTTTACTTATTTTCACCCACTGCCACATGGGCCAGCACACGAAGATACAGAACACGAGCTGACAAAGCAGCATGTGGACTGGTTAACCGGTCAACTAAATAATATACGGAGCTATACGCTGACACAATGAGCGTATAATCCGTCGGTATAGAGTGTTCGTGTGAGAGGGGAGGCCCGTGAGAGATAGCAAAGAGAGAGAGAGAGAGAGAGAGAGAGAGAGAGAGAGAGAGAGAGAGAGAGAGAGAGAGAAAGAGCTACTCCCTCCATTCGATAATGTAGTTCCAACATTTTTTTAAAGTCAAACTTTTGAAAATTTGAACAAGTTTATAAAGAAATTACTTATACCTACAATACCAAAGATAAATGATAGTATGAAGTAAGTACATGTTGTGATGAATCTAATGATCTTTCCAGATGTAAATGTTTTTCTCCACATATACTTGGTCAAACTTTTCTAAGGTTTGACTTTTCAAAACATCCATATGCTTATGGACGTGAGAGAGTCCCTAACTAGAGAGAGAGTGAAATAGAAAGAATGAGTGAAAAAAGTGTGTGTGTGTGTGTGTGTGTGCGTGTGTGAAAGAGACATGGACAACACTCGATAAAAGTCGAGAAAAAACGTGTGTGTCTTATGCGAACATATCACACATGCATCTTCGACAACGGAATCAAGGTGAGGAGATAGTGTGTGGTTGTTTGCAACTGAGAGAGCAAGACCCCTAGCACGTGGCTAAGAGGGGTCTGACAAACAAGGGAGAGAGGTCGAGAGAGACGTACGAAGAAAATGCAGACATGGGAGGAGAGAGTGTATGTTTGTCATAGAGAGATACCCTGGAGATCGTGATGGGACTACATGGGTGGGAGATCGAGTGACAAGGTGTGTGCGCGATAGAAGATACCGCGAGAGATATTGAGATAGACATATGGATGGAAGGAGACAATACGTGTGTTCTTGATGGCTAGTGAGAGATAATCATACTTAGGGGGGTGGAGTGCTTGCGCCTATGATGGAGTGAGGGATTATGATACTTATTAGGGGGGTGCATGTCACATAGAGAGAGAACAAGGGCGGAGAGAGTTGGGATGGGTCTATATGTATAGCGCGAGCGAGACATGTGTATGTGTGAACCAGGGAGATATAAAGTTTGAGAGAGATTGAGGATCCCCGATAAGGCTGAGTGGTGCATCAGATAGCTGAGAGGGGGAAAGAGATATTCCATCCGCTCGATAATGCAGTGCATGTAATTTTTTTAGAAGTCAAACTTTGGAAACTTTGAGCAGGTTTACACAAATGTTATTTATATCTTCAATACCAAAGATACATCATGTGGAACTACATCTCATGGTGAATCTAATGGTATATGTTTGCCGTTCCAGATGTAATTGTTTTCTCCACGTACATGGTCAAACTTTGTGATGTTTGACTTTTCAATAAATCAATATGCTATGGACCAAGGAGAGTGCCTAAGTCGAGAGGGATCAAGTGCGTGTGAAGGAGAATGAGTAAGTGTGCAAAAAGAGTATGTGTGTGAAAGATAAAGTGACAACAAACGATAAATTAGAGAGAGTGTGTGTTTTTTCGTTTCTTAGGCGAAAATATCACGCATGCATCTCCGAGATAGAAAAGCTAGGCGAGGACATACACGAAGATAGCTAGTGTGTGATTGTTTGCAACGGAGAGAGACACCCCTATAGCACATGTCCAATAGAGGTCTGGCCAACAAGGAACAAAGGTCGAGAGGGACACATGGAGAACATGGACACATGGGGAGGACGAGAGGGTGTGTTTGTGATAGAGAGACCCCCTCGAGATCGTGAGGGGACTATATGGGTGGGAGATCAAGGGAGGTGCGTGTGTGATAGAAAGATTCCCCGAGAGAAATCGAGATAGACCATGCACATGTTTATGATGGAGACTAAGATTAGCTAGTCATATACATATAGGGGGGAATGTGTGTGCCTACAATTGAGTGAGAGACCATCATAGTTGGCTAGCTAGGCATGAGGTTGTGTGTGTGTGTGTGTGATATGGAGAGAGAACGAGGGAGAGACATAGAGTTTTAGATGGGCCTATCGAGTGCGAGTGAGATATGCATGTGTATGTGTGACCCAGGTAGACGGAGAGTTTGAGAGGGGGGCGAAGAGCTCCGAGACGACATAGTGGTGTGTGAGAGAGTTACGGGTAACGAGGCAAGGAATTTGTGTGCGTACGATGGGTGCACCCAAGATATCTAGCTTGGACTAGAGAATCATACATAGTGTGCGAGAGAGACCTATAGATGGAGTATATATGCATGCGAACTAGAAAG
>NC_041392.1:624704610-624713442 GCF_002162155.2 Triticum dicoccoides
AGAGAGAGAGAGAGAGAGAGAGAGAGATGGAGAGAAAGAGAGAGGACCAACAATGTTTGTGTGTTGGATGCATGCGACAGAATTGAAGATTGTCGGAGAGAGAGAGAGAGAGAGAGAGAGAGAGAGGAGTCCGGGAGAGGGGGAGGTCGCGTTTTATGCATCAAAGACTGATATAAACCATGTTTCGATATAAACTTGCATTCAAATATTTAAATTCGAGAACATGTTGTCTGCAATCCACACATGAACGGATATATGCGTATATCAAACAAGTTCATTAATTTGAC
Source organism: Triticum dicoccoides (assembly GCF_002162155.2). Classification (NCBI taxonomy): domain Eukaryota; kingdom Viridiplantae; phylum Streptophyta; class Magnoliopsida; order Poales; family Poaceae; genus Triticum; species Triticum dicoccoides. The sequence continues at coordinate 624,704,898 of NC_041392.1, forward strand.
CTTCAACATGTTCATGGAGTACTATAATACTGTACAACATGCTATTCGATTGAGGTGTTCAATTCTGGATTTAGTTCACTATTTTGACCTGGTGAACGAGCTATTTCATTGAATCGAGATATTTCATTTTGGGTTTGATTCCCGTTTTTGAGTGGGTAAACTATTTGTCATATAGTAAATCGCTAGCAACGAGCATGTAAAAACACATTACTCCCGAGCATCATCTCTCCATCTAAAAAAGAAGTGGCAAGCTAATATTTGTAAATTTGATTCAAATCGACTTGGTAAGGTAGACGTGGATGCTCGTTCTCCCAAATTTTGAACAAACCGTTAAACATCCTCTGCTCGGTGGAATTTGCCTGAGCATATAAATGGGAGACGCAAAATTACCGTCCTGTGGGAGACGCATTAATTGGCCCATTGTGCATCGAGGGTAGGTTCGTTACTTCATCTAAGCGCGCCTTCTCCTCGGCGGAAATCACATGTGCCGAATAATTCATAAACCATGGTCGGAAAAACACGCTCTCCTCACCCGAAATAGCTCGCACCCACTTTTTCAAAACACACTCTCCTCGCCCGTAATCGCTCGCGCCCACTATATTTCAAAACACGCCCTCCTCGCCCGAAATCGCTCCCGCCCACTATTTGGGGAGAAGCAAAGTTACTCTACTATCCCCGACCCTCGGTACACAGACCCAAGCCGAGAAGCCTAAAGGCAGGGGTAGAACTGTAACTCCCCCTCACATTTCAGACAAATGCGTCTGTAAAACATGGTTCCACTCCCCTCCCAATTCTCCGGCCCATTCATACCTCGTGGGCGCCAAATCACCTTCTCCCCGAAATCTCCCTTCTCCCGAGCCGCGAAACCTCAGCCCCTCCTCCATGGCGCCCCCACCGCACCAATTTCACAGCTGCCCTCCTCCCTAATGCCAGAGACGTTGTCCATTTTTCACCGTGCACTGGGCTATGTGCCTCTTACTCCGTGCTGCTGGATCTGCCTCGACGACAGCCGCGGGAACCGTACCGGAGTCGATTCACCCCCGCCATTGTTCATGGCGCCGGAGCGGCTCCAACTTCGGATCCGTCCAGAGTCCAGGCGCTGCTTCCCCGTAGCCGTCGACCGTCGCGACATCGCTGTTTCCCTGCCGCCGGTGGCCACCGCAACCGCGCCGGCCTCACCGACTCGGCAGCTGGACCTGCCAACTTCACCATGCCGCCACATAGGTCGCACCCTCATCTCAAGTCACTTTATTTAGGCATTAGTTGTCTGAAATTCTATTTTGGGCCAATCGATTCCCAAAGGGAAGCCGCACCCCTCGAGGTGGCGGAGCACCTAGGCTACCGGTTGGCTGGTGTCTAACGTAAGGGTGCTGGGCCGCAAGTTCGCCGCGGTAGCAGCGCTTAGATGGCTATCCTATAGTTGCGTGGGTGCAAGGTACTGCCGCCGCCTGATTTGGATGTCAGGGAGTCTTTGTGGATTGGCCCGGGCTGGCGCAACCACGGTAGTGTAGTGTGGCAGGGAGCGGGGTTTTGGCCATGGCCCCGGACGACGGAGGCAAGCTGCTCTGCCGTTGGTCGCTGGCTCTTCGGGGAAGATTCCTAACAGCGTCAGCCGGGAGGCACAAGACGGCCATCAAGCCACCCGACGTATATCGGACAGTACCAAAATAAAATAAAATCGTGTGACCCCAATTTAGTCTCAGTCAACAGATGTGTGACTACTCTCGTACCTTGATGTTCATCTCTTAGTATATTTCTTCAGATCAAAGAGATGTGTCATTCTTAACATTATGCGTTATCTGCATCTTCAGCCACACCGTCTTCCGACTCACCGCAGTTGCTCCAACAAGGGAAGAATACACCAGAAGGGAGCTATAGTCCCCACTCAATAGTTCCCTACATCGAATGCGCGTGCCCGACATGGGTAGCCACAACAACTACAGGGCCATCGAAATGTCAGCACATGATGCTCACTCCTATGGATGGCGGCCAGATAGGTTGTACCCTCATCTTACTTGTGTGCAACATTTATGGCTTTGTTATTCATCTAAGCATGGAAAATAGATTATCACACTTCACTGTATATTCATGCTGATCTCTTACGGGTCTTGTTCAGGAGTTAACGTTGTTCCATAGTTCAGCTAAGATACTTGTTCTTTAGCTAACGTTGTTCCATAGTTATCATCCATCAGCCAATGCTATCCCACAGGCTGGTGATTATAGTATTATACCACTTCTAGTATTACCTATGTTGTTCTTTAATACTTATGTGTGCCATCTAGTTAATCTCGAGTACAAACGATACATATTTTGTAGCTTTCATCTGTGTTCTCCCTTTAGTTTTTGAGACCTGTTGCTGCTAGCTAACCCCAGTCCTACTATTTATGTCGTCTCCTACAGGCACTCATTACATAAATCTAACTACTAGTTGTCTTCCATGCATATCAGATATAATTTCACACACTGATATATCCACAAGAACCTCACGGAGCAATGTAAAGGCCAATAAACTTGATGTCAATGATACCCAATATGATGGAACATGTAAAGGCAGTTCTTCAGAAGACTTGCAGAAAGATGTTGAATCCTCTTCACCCACAAGGTCCTTTCTCTAACTTGGCCCGTGATATCGGTACAACATGCATATAGTGTCATGGAGTGTATCTACTCTGTTGCAATGCCATGTGCTTAGCATGCTGATCATGCATGTAAATATGTCGTGCCTTCCTATTTTTCAATACCTATTCCATTCATGATAACATGTTTACAAATTCAAGTACTGTCATTCTACTCTATCACAATGCCATCTGTTTAATTTGGACATCATGCTTCTGAATATCTTATGCATTGTTATTCATCAGTACGTAGTTCATCTATCTACCATACCATGTTTTTTTACATTGATGTGTTGTTCTAGTGCTCTGTTGCAATGCCATCTTAGTTTCCCAATCATACACGTGTATGTTGCCTTAGTTTTTTCTGTACGTATTCTGCTAGCATACAGTTTTACATTCAACTAGTGTTTTTTACTGTGTTGTCCTGTCGTATGCCTAGCTCTTACACCATACTCCCTCCATCCGGATTACATGTTGCCGAAATGGATAAAAAAGGATGTATCAAGAACTGAAATACTCCTAGACCCATCCATTGTTTTCAGGATGGAGGGAATACATGTCAATATGTCATGCCTTTCTATTCTTCAGTACCTATTCCATCTCTCTGTTGTAGCATGTTTTATAACTGAAGCACCATTCTTCTATATAAGGCATGCAAGGGGAAGACGACTATGTTAGAATCTGAAGGATTACAAACCAGGCCTTTGCAAAAGATCCAAACGCCAGGACATAATAAACCAACTCCAGTTTTTATAGATACTGCTCCAGCACAGAGAAACCCAACTCCTACTCATAATAAGCAGATTCCAGTGGCCAAAGAACTAGTCCGCTCCAGTCCAGCAAAAATATGTCAACTCCATTCTAAGAAGCGTGTGCGTATCCTTGTATCATGAAATTTTATAGCATGCTGATCATATTTTCTACATGTTTCTTACCCATCTCTCTTTTAGAAAATAAGCTTAACAGATAGAAGAATTTCTGCACTGGTATCATCTGTGAGGAAAGATTCTTGCAGGAATTCTCTATACTCCAATGCAGATGTAAGTACCTGTTGTATATCACTATATTTTTACATCAGCATGTATTTTGTTAATTGGTGTGAATCCAACCTTTATCTGATCTAAATTTAGTTGTAGCAAAATGTATGATTAAAGACCACAATGTTGATTTTTGTAAGGAAAACTGCCTGGTAGTTTTTCATCCTCAGCTGCATGAGTGTACTATCTCATATCAGTGGGTTTGATTACTTTGGTACTGCAGTGGGTTTTCAGTGTTTTTTTACTGTGTTGTCCTGTCGTGTCCCTAGCTCTTACATCATACTCCCTCCGTCCGGATTACATGTTGTAGAAATGGATAAAACTGGATGTATCTAGAACTGAAATACGCCTAGACCCATCCATTTATTCCCGTATGGATGGAATACATGTCAATATTTCATGCCTTTCTATTCTTTATTACCTATTCCATATCTGCTGTAGCATGTTTTATAATTCAAGCACCATTCTTCTATATAAGGCATGTAAGGGGAAGACGGCTATGTTAGAATCTGAAGGGTTACAAACCAGGTCTTTGCAAAAGATCCAAACGTCAGGAGATAATAAACCAACTCAATTTTTCATAGATACTGCTCCAGCACAGAGAAAACCAACTCCCACTGATAATAAGTAGATTCCAGTGGCCAAAGAACTAGTCCGCTCCAGTCCAGCAAAAGAATGTATACTCCATTCTAAGAAGCGTGTGCGTATCCTTGCATCATGAAATTTTATAGCATTCTGATCATATTTTCTACATGTTTCTTATGCATCTCTCTTTTAGAAAATAGGGTTAAATGATAGAAGAGTTCCTTCATTGGGATTGTATTCGAGGAAAACATGTTGCGGAAATTCTCTGTGCTCCAATGCTGATGTAAGTACCTATTGTATATCACTATATTTTTACATCGGCATGTATTTTGTTAATCGGCATGAATCCAACCTTTGTCTGATCTAAAATTAGTTGTAGCAAAATGTTAAAGGCGCAAATGTTGATTTTTGTAAAGAAAACTGCCTGGTAGTTTTGCATACTGAGCTGATGAGTTTACTATCTCATATCATGCACATTACTGAATTGTAGTGCTGCTCTGGTTGCCCATTCATCCATTGTCTCAATGTTGCTTTCGTATTACCTTACCTGGCTGATGATAGTTGTGCCATATTGTGTTCATTTGGTGTTGGCTAGTTGCCCAAACGTTGTTGTGCCAATGTTTCTTTCCTATTATCTGACTTGTCCAATGATAGCAATGCTAGTGTCTTAATTTGGTGTAAGCTACTGAAGATAAGAAGACAAACTCTGAAAACAGCAAGGCAACCCCATTGTTTCTTTCCAATAAATCTAGGCCAGGTAATATGCCAATAACTCATGATTAATCTGTTTGGTTCCCCTCCTAATTTATGTTATGATGCAGTCGTCGAGACACTCTCCACTATAAATAATACAAGCCTGCAAAAATCACCATTTGAATCTGTTAAGTATCCTCTGTCTCGAATGTAACGGAAAAATGTATGTTTGTGAGCCAATTAATGGCTAAAGGAATGATGGAAATGGTGGAGGAATTGGAGGTGCAGAGTCATGCGACACAACAACTGATCAATGTTTTCAAAGACAGTGTAGCAAAGCAGCAAGAACTTGCCCACATGCTTATGGGCGTCATCGTGCTGAGGTTGCATCTTGTGACGTTGTAGATCATTAGGTTCTGTTCATTAGTTTGCACTGGCATCAATCTTTGATTGCCCAGTGGATGTAATTTCCTGTAATGTATATTGGATGTCGTACCTTTTCTTGATTGGTTTTTGTCCTGTGCATAATTGCTCGTCATAATGGGCTCAAATTATCTAATTTGGCCTAAATACATGTACGAACTTTAGTGGGACCATTAAATTAATGAGCCGTTACCAGGCCCAAAGTTAATGGTCAGCCCTCTTAACTCCCGGGTCGTTAACAGGCTGACATCGAAGCGGGCAACAAGTGGGCCCAATTGATTTCATGGGCCGTTAACAGGCCGTTACTAAGCTCGGGATACATATGGCCCAACTATACTATGGGCGTTTAGCAGGACGCAAGAGACAGCGGACTTCTACTGGACCATGAAGAGCATGGGCCGCTAAGAGGCCGAAAGTCAGGTCGTATTGTAAATAGCCCAACAGTGTTGTGGGCCTTTAGCAGGCCGAAAGAGAAACCGGGCTGGTATTGGACCATGAAGGGCATGGGCCATTAAAAGGCCAAAACTCAGGTCCGACTACAAATGGCCCAACTCATTTATGGTCCGTTAATAGGCTGAAAGGCACACAGGGACGGCAATTGGCCCAACAATTAAATGGGTCGCTAAAAGGCCAAAAATCAGGTCCAACTACAAATGGCCCAACAGATATATGGGCCGTCACCAGGCTGAAAGACACACTGGGTCGGAAATTGACCCAATACTTAAATGGGTTGCTAAAAGGCCGAAACTCAGGTCCGACTACAAATGGCCCAACTGATTTATGGGCCGTCAATAGGCTGAAAGACACACCGGGCCGAAAATTAGCCCAGTATTTAAATGGGTCGCTAAAAGGACGAAAGATGTACATTGTGAAAATTGGCCCATCCACTGAATGGGCCGTTAATAGGCCGAAATCTCATCGGGCCAATATTGAGCCCAAATATATAGCGGGCTATTAACGGGCTCGAACTGACGATGGGCTGCAATGGTGTCAAATCTTTAACGGGCCATTGACGGGCTGAATTGGCACATCTCGTATGGGCCGCGGGCTTAAATGGACCTGACACAATTAGGCCTTATATGGGCCGGCCTGCTATTTTTTACTAGGCCGGCGTTTTTCACCGGAATGGGCCACTGTTGGGCCATGCCACGTGTCGACCTATCATAGGTGCCTCCTGTCAAATGAGTGTATGACATTTGTCCCAACGATGAGGCAACACGTGTTTCCTCCAGGCAATGATGATTTTACACGTGCAAAATCCCCATTGGTCCGGGCTGTTAACGGGTTATTGGATCCAAAAGCGGATCCGATTGCTTAACGGCGTTCCGTTACGGTGGATGCCATGTGTCGGTCACCCTTGATGAAAGCACTTCTATGATGCGCGATTTATCGTCATGGAAGTGGACACTTCCGTGATGATAATTTTGGTAATTTCATGGAACACTTCTACGACAGCATAGGTAGGACTATCTTGATTCTGTCATAAATTTGTCATGGATGTACATGCATGACAGAAAACATGACCTACTATGACAAACACGTATCATCACGAGAGTGTATTTTTTTGTAGTGGTAAGACCCTGCATCCTGCTTGATTGATATTGATGAGTATGAGGGTTACAAGAGTTGATCTACCACGAGATCGTAATGGCTAAAGCCCTAGAAGTCTAGCCTGTATGATTATGATTGCATCTACAGACTAAACCCTCCAATTTATATAGACACCGGAGGGGCCTAGAGTTGTACAAAGTCGGTTGCATAGAAAGGAAATAATTCATCTGGACGCCTAGCTTGCCTTCCACGCAAAGGAGAGTCCCATCCGGACACGGGAGGAAGCCTTCTATCTTGTATCTTCATGGCCCAGTAGTCCAGCCCACGTCACACAGGCCGGACGCCCGAGGACCCCTTAATCCAGGACACCCTCAGCGGGTGTGATGTGAGGGTCGTGGATTGCCGTTTGATCGTGGCGCATCCAATGATGCACGCGCGTGATCCGCGTGGTTGTGGTTCCGGCCAATCATACCGCAACACAAAATAGGCTCAGCGCACACTGTTTCCGAAAGCGTCGGAGATAAACCATGTGCGATAATGATCGAGAAAAATTGTAAGGGAAGCCAAATTTCCGTTGTTGTTTGTGCTTGAGCTATTTAATACCACCGCACTGTACTGCTGCCCGGCCCCTGTGTCCCAGAGCTCTCTCCGGGCGTCGTCCATGGCACTGCGATGCACAGTAACTGGAAAGGAAGCGATGCTATCCCACTGCGTCGCGTTCCTCGCCGCCCGCGACCGCACACATGGTAAGGAAGCGATGGCATCTTGCCACATCGAGTTCATCGCCGCCGGCGGCCAGACAGTTATATGGGCGAACTTTGAGGCTGCCATGGCCGAATGGGTGGTGGATCTAGAGGCGGCCAAAGCCGCACAGAAGGAGCGAAAAAGGCAGAAAGCAGTCAAGAAAAGAGAGTCCCGCCGCCGCAAGAAAAAAGAGGTTGCACGCCGTGGTTAGGAGAGCTTGGTGGAGATCGAAGCGTGGTGGGTTGCCGCCTACAAGGCCGGGAAGGAGAACGCCGGCATTTGGCCAGCATGCCCAGATGGTAGCATGTGAGAAGTAGTTTAAGTTTGTAGTATTAGAGCAAATTACCAGTAGTACTTTAAGTTTGTAGTATTAACATACAATGTCGGTAAGAGCATCATTTGAGGGCTTTGAGCGTTGATTAGCATGTGTGCCCGTGTGTGTGTTTTTGCGTTACTCATTAGAAGATCACAAAACACACAGTTTTTATGCCGTACCCGTCTGTGTTTTTTGCGTTAATGACCCATAAGTCAGTTACCTGTGTGATATTTCCTAATAAACCAGACGTACCATTGACCGAAAAAAAATCAAGTGCACGTGTACTTTTTTTGGAGACGGGACCTGCCAACTTTCTTTTTTCTCGCACACGAGTATTCTACGCGCTTCGTCTGTGTTGTGTGTTTCCCCCGCCCAGGTTTCAAATTTCGCACCGAAATTTTCATTAGGCATGCGATTTCAGAATTTATTCCTCCAACCACATCCCCTTCCCCTCAGTATCCCCCCTCCCTCGCGCCTCCCCATACCGGCATCTCAAACCGCCGACGCCGCAACCATAGCTTCAACCACATCTACGTTCTGCTCGGATCCAGTCAGGTAACCCACATCTCTATCACGTCCCT
>NC_041392.1:624713593-624764621 GCF_002162155.2 Triticum dicoccoides
GGTCCATGGCGCGATGGCCGATGTGCATATTGACCCGGCGGAACACCTCGCCTCCGCCGCCACCGCCGACATGGTGCAGGCTCTAGCCTAGATGAAGTCCCCCAGTGACTACCCCCCAGGAGACTACCCCCAGGAGTTAACATGAAAGATCTGACCAGCTAAATCTTACCAATACCACTTGCAACGGCTATGATTTGTACAGTTCATGTATTAAGCATGTGCATGCCTTGTTTATTTCAGTACTACACACTGTGTGATGTTCAAATATTACCGTGTCCAGCTCAATTTCACCAATACCAGCAACAAACAAACATACAATACATGACTCGGGATATCACTAGAGATGCTGCCCATTTGCTAGTTTAGTGGATGCTAACCCTGTTGCACTTAACATGCCTGTCCATGTACTTACGCAGGGTCATAATGGCTGATGCTTTTGTTTGCCGTCGAGGTGAGCTGCATCCCATATCTTACAGTATTTCACATAATTTGTGCAATTGCAGTTTAACTTCTACCCATTTGCAGGTTGCATGTAGGTACACATGTCAGTGGCACTGATCCACGCTTCGACCCGGAGGAACAGCTCGCCTCCGCCGTTGCTGACTTTGGGCGAGCTCTGGCCAAGATGAAGTGCCCCAGCAACTACCTCTCAGGACTTACCAAGTTTGTACTCACCAGTTCAATCTTACCAATACCAGTTGCAATTAATGGCTATGTTCTATACGGTCGATGTATTAAGCATGTTCTAGTAAACATGCCTAACACATTTTTGCTACTTTCCCTACCTTTTTATAGACATCTGGGCCATTCTCTGCTCTGGCATCACCTGCCTTGTGATGTTTACCTATGCCAATTGCATTTTTATCAGTACCGGTTTCAATGTCTATTAAGCCTGTTGCAATTAACAGTTGAATCCATTTTTGAACAGTTGCATTTCAATGGCTACAAACTTACAAAACATGACTTAGGATGTTGTTAAGCCTGTTGCAATTAACAGTTGTATCCATTTTTTAATCTGTCCATTTGCTACCACGCTACTCTCTACAATGAAGATATACTAGAGATGTTGCCTCATTTGCTATTTTTGGTGGATGCTAACCCTGTTGTACTTAACATGCTTGTCCATGTACTTACGCAGGGTCATAATGGCCGATGCTGTTGTTTGCTGTCAAGGTTAGCTGCATCCCATGTCTTACTGTATTTCACATCATTGGTGCAATTGCAGTTTAACTTCTACCATTTACTGGTTTCCTGTAGGTACACATGTGAGTGGCACTGATCCACGCTTTGACCCAGAGGAACAGCTCGCCTCCACCGCCGCTGACTTTGGGCAGGCTCTAGCCAAGATGAAGTGCCCCAGAAACTACCTCTAAGGACTTACCAAGTATGTACCCACTAGTTCAATCTTACCAATACCAGTGGCAATTAATGGCTATGTTTTGTACTGTCGATGTATTAAGCATGTTGTAGTAAACATGCCTACCACTTTTGAGCTATTTTCCCTACCTTTTTATAGACAACTGGGCCGTTATCTGCTCTGGCATCACCTACCCTATGATGTTTAACTCTGCCAATTGCTTTTTTATTAGTACCGGTTTCAATGGCCATTAAGCCTGTTGCAATTAATAGTTGTATCCATTTTTAAAGAGTTGTATTTGAATGGCTATGAACTTACAAAACATGAATTAGGATGTTGTTAAGCCTGTTGCAATTAACAGTTGTATCCATTTTTTAATCCGTCCCTTTGCTACCGTGCTACTCTTTCGAAATGATGATATCACTACAGATGCTCTCGTTTAATTACCATTTGCTATTTTTGGTGGATGTTAACCCTGTTGTAGTTAACATTGGCTTTCCATGTACTTACATAGGGCTACAATAGGCGATGCTGTTGTTTGCCGTCGAGGTTAGCTGCATCCCATGTCATATACACCATCTATTCCTAAATATAAGTATTTTTAGAGATTCCAATATAGACTAAATAAGGAGCAAAATGAGTGAATCTAGATTCTAATCTAAACTATATCTACAATTCTATATACATCCGTATGTAGTTCATATTGAAATATCAAAAAAAATACTTGTACTTAGGAACATAGGTAGTTCTATTTTACATTATTTGTGCAATCTCAGTTTAGCTTCTAACATTTACTAGTTTCTTGTAGGTACATATATGAGGGGTACTGATCCACGCTTCGATCCCTTTTGCGTATGGGGCAATGAGATATTCATGAACAAGCGTCAAGTGAGGAAACTAAGAACGATTTTTAGGCGAAGGAAATGGGTGATTGGAATTAAGCTCTTTATTTACACTTTGTCGAAGACAACAGTGAACTTTAGGATGGTAAGTAATGTGTTTCCTTTTCCCCCTACCCACAACAAGTTACTCTATTAGACCTCAGTATCTGATATTTTTCTCGTTTCAGTGGTTTCCGAAGCTATTTACTGATGATTACCTTGCAAACTACATGACCGGAGTGGAGGCAACTCAGGTTAAAGTATATAATTCATGCTGCCATGATAATGCTCTACAAGTCTTCCTTAAGGCAGTGAAGGATGGGCGGGCGATCGTCACAAGGGGTTGGACAAAAGTTGTTCGTGCCTATGGCATGCAGGAAGGCACATTATGGGCATTCCGCTTCTTCAACACCGCCGGCAGTCAAAATGATTTACACCTGTCTCTTCACCTTTACCGCCTTTAAATAATGCAGTTCATCATAGTTAATTGTTGCCTAATCCTGTAATTACTGAACATATTATGCTGGCAATTTTACTTATGGAGTCGTTTTGAACCATTGTGTTGAGAATTTGAATTGCACGTTTCGTATTTCAAAATTTCCAATTAGAATAATAAATTACAGGAAAAAATAAAAATAGAATAGACCGTCATGGGCCTTTGCAAACGGTTCTAGCAGTAAAAGTGCTTGCAATGGATACCCCAATGCCACACAGTTTTCAACATCAAATCATGTGTGATGTAGTTAATGAAAGCTAACAGTTAACCAAGGTAGAGTGTGTGTGATAGTTACACCTTTCACACACGAGCGTATACATAAAACCATGTGGGATGTACATCTGAATGGAAACGTTTTCCCTGGATTGACTATGTGGGATGTACATAAGAACGGAATCGTATTCCTTGGATTGACTATGTGTGATATACATACGAACAGAAATGTTTTTCTGGGATTCACCATGTGGGATGTACATACCTACGGAAATGATTTTCTCGGATTACCGTGTGGGATGTACATACCTACGGAAATGATTTTCTTGGATTACCATGTGGGATGTACATACCTACGGAAGCGATTGGGATTCGATGCCTCGCCCGATCGCACACGGCCCCAGCCTGGGTCCCAGGAGAGCCTATCCCCGATGATTTCTGGGTCGTGTGGGAAGGACACCCTATCGCACACACTCACTTGGCGACGGTTCCAAATGACATCGCGGAAAGGGGTAAAAAATGGTTTGTTTAGGACCGACGCGCACCAGTGACTGTCTGAATAGTACATGAAGTACTAAGCATTTTTTCTTCAACTTTTGAAGCGTCGTTAAGCAACTCAAATTGTGCTGATTGTTTTCAACGTTATGTTTTCTATACAATATTGAATCGAAACTACACATGGAACAATGTTGTGTGATTAGTTGTCATAACTAGTACTTTAGAGCAGCCACAAAGTTCCATTCAGAAGCTTCTTTGAATTTGAAATGATGGATTAACAAAATTCGAAGCTACCAAACTTATATAATGAGATAAGCAAAAAAATGTACTTGATGACATAAATAAACTTGTTCAACTATGGCAAGCATGACAAAGTCATACTGGTTCAACCCAACAAGAGCAAACTACTAATTTGAAACAACAAGATAAAAGTCAAGCACAAGCGGAAGGAAAACGAAGGCAGGCTTTGATGTATCTTCATCCCTAAAAGGGGCGAAAGAGGCGGTCGTAGTAGTTTTCAGCCTCCCGCGCTTTTGAAATTTCCCAACCATTTGAGATGTTGTTGATGTTCCATGACTTATACGCGCGTACGCATCTACTCCTGTGTACTCAATGAGGTTGTCTGGCAGCAGGCCGATCCCCCATAGTTTGTGGTCTTCCTGCATGTCGATGTTCTTCTTCATGCCTTTGTAGAATGGGTGGATGACACTGGCTGCAAAATCAGTCAAGGAGTCATACTCTTTTCCGGTATATGGAACTCTCTAGATGCGCTAAATGTCGACGTACTTGTTGGGGTTGATCGTCGGAAGGCCAGACAACTTCATCTTCTCTTTGTCACTTTCAATGCTGAAACGGCAAATGAGAACAACCTCTCATGCTTCAGCATCTCATTGAGGCACTTGGGCCTGAAGGGGAGAAACATTTTGAAAATTAGCATTACTTTGGTGTTTGAATTATTCATTTTTGTTTTGTTTTACAAGCGATGAATCCATGAAGTAGATGGTTACATAGCATAATTAATGGATGAATGTACTTCAAAAATTAGTAAACAAAGTTCTGAAATTAAATTCAAGTACATCATGTTATTTTTCTTTTTGGATTGTACAAAGTTTGAGCCAATGTTGTATGTGTTGCTTTAGTACTAGTTTATTTACTTTTGTTGAATAGGACAACACATACCAGTGCTTCAGCAAGTTCTTACTTTTTTTTTGCTTATGAAAATAACATTAGACCAAATTCAGAAACTACTTCACTACATCAAGTTTAGAAACATCTTTTTAATACATTGAGTACAGAAAGTACACTATCGGATCAAGATCAGATACTACACTAGTACATCAACTTCAGAAATTAATCTTGTGCAAGAATTTTCAAATAGTAATCCAGTGCATCAGGTTCAAAATACATATATAGTGTATCTTCTTGAGAAAATGTAGTAGTGCATCCACTTTCACAAACCTCACTAGTACATCTAGTTGGGAAACAAGTTTGATGAAATTTTCAGGCTAGGGTACTAATTAAATAGATGAACCAAACAGGGCAAATGAGTAGGATGGGTTACCATTTCGTGGCCGCTGCGATGCGGTACACCAAGCATAGTTCCTCCACACACAACTATAGGACTGCTGCCATCTGGGGAGGTTCCTCTTCCCTGGTGTAGTGCACACCAAGGCCGACGATCTTATGATGCGAGCAGCCAGCCTTCCTCCAGAGCCTGCAGATCATCTCATTGGCCTTGTCTGGTTCGCTGGCGCAGACGATCTCCAACGTCTCCTTGCCGTGGAGCTCAACCCCTGTGAGGGTTTTGGTGTACTCACGCTTCTCGCCGGGGACGTGAACGTCGATGAGGTTGGTGCTCTTGTCGGACGTCTCGCCATGATGATGCTTGGCGGATGGTTCCTCCGCCATCGCCCTCCTCCGACGATTGTGGGCTTGAGAGAGAGAAGTTTGTGGTTTGTGTGCAGTGGAGATGGAAGCGTCAGTGGTGGTTCTGGGAATGAGGCAGAGATGGAAGAAAATGGGGTAGTTTTGCATTACATTGACGGAGATGTGTGGGAGGCGGTTCGTCGGGTACGTGGGTGTAGTGGCGTGGGGTCACCGTTTGCAGTCCCTTGTGGCAACCGCCCAGTGGATGGTGCGAGCGATGGCCTGGAAGAACCAACCGTGCAAGCCAATTTCTTTGCCAGGTATTAATTTGGTCGCACTGAATAGTCTTGTCAAGCTGTACTTATTAGCTACTTATCCCACTTGCTCGTCTCAGGGTCAGTGATGATGGCATTTTACTGTCGCACTGATCGGTCTTGTCAAGCTGTACTTATCAGCTGCTTATTCCACTTGCACGTGTCAGGGTTGGTGATGATGGAGGTTTGTACTCCTCTACTGTGGGTACTTGCACTTGTGATTGAAGTGTAATCGAACTTATCAAATACCAGTCAGACTATGTGTGTCATGCTAATTTTTTTAAAACATTTTTTGTTTTTTTGAAAGGATTGTTTATATCAAGATAATCATGGAAAGTATTTTTTACAGATAAATTAGTTTTTCATCAGTACAGGTGTATTATATTTGCATTTGCTTGAGGTAATTATTTTGATGTACTGATGGACTTTCTGAACTAGGACTGGCAGAAGCAGACATAGCTTTTTTTCAAACTATGTTTTTTGAGGTGTCCACGAGTGTGTTTGGTTACTCTGCCTTGTACTGACGAGTGAGAATTATCAGTACTGATGTACTATAAGAGTTTAAATTTTCCTTAACATATTTTTGTTGAGTTATTAGACGATAGTAGTGTTATTGTTACATAAATCCAGATAAGTTTTTTGAAATGTTTTTGTGACTGCATTCAAAAGGATTATCAAATGGTTTACATAATAATGTCACTTGTCCAGCGGGAACAAATCACAAATTATATCTTATCTATAGTACTGATCGAGAAATTGATGATAAAGCTAAATAAGTTTTGGTAACAATAGTGTTTCTGATATGTTTCCTCATTGTGTACCGAGGCAACTGAGAGTACAAGGTTATTTTTTAGTTGACACAGCAGCATAACCACTATGGATTCTCCAATCTTGAGCTCCTCCTAACTGGCCCCGAATGTTGTCCCTTGCCGGCACCCTTTCCTGCTTGAGCCTTGGCAGCTTCATCATCAGTTTTAGTTTCCTCATCCCCAACACTGTCATCTTCATTTTCTTTGTCTGATTGGTGATGATTCTCGTCAAACTCTTCTTCTTCATCCTCTTCTTTTGGTTTTTTGGAACTCTGGACTTTGCCATGTTTCTGTTCAACGCCACTGACCTCCTTGCCCACTTTGCACGTGCGGGCATTATGTCCGTCAGTTCCCCCACACTTGAGGCAAGTGTAGCTGTTACATGTGTCGTCTCCATTGGTAGAAACCTGGGCGGCTCCAATCTGCTTCTACAGCATCTGCTTGTTGACAGTGGCATCTGTGCGGAGTGGGCATGTGTGGTAATTATGGTTGGTCACGATGTTGCAGAATCTGCATGCCCTTATCCCGAGAGGTTTGCCGTCCAGGCCAAATTCCACGCGCCTGATGGGGCGTGGCGGCTTTTTGGCTGCTGCTTTTGCTGCTTTCGCTGCTTGCGTCTTACTCTTCCTCCCCTTTGTGTTTGAGAATATGGGTGGTTTAATCACCCTTTCCCTACTGCTGGTGGTAGGATGTCCTGTTGTCATGTCGTTCGCCTACAACACCATCAAGCTCATGATCTTGCATGTGAGCATGTTGGTGCTCTTGAGTGTGCACATGGGCAAGCTCTAGTTGCTGTTGCTCATCTTCCTCGTTGTCAAATGGGTCAATAGCTCCCACATGTTTGTACTGACAGAGGAAAAAGATGGAGGGGGTTTATGGGAGGAGAACAAGTTTGTACTTACAGGTTAATCAGGTCTTTAGCATTCATTTCGAGGAAGTAGCTACCGGGGTCATCGCCGCCCAGTATGCTCATGATTTGCGTGTGTTCAATGCCTTTGAACTACAGGTACTTGACGTACTCCAAGATTGTTTTGTCAAAGTTTTTGTGGAAGTGCAAGAAGACAAGCATTTGGGGGGTGATCTGCAGCCTGTGGTTGTGTTCCCAGACTATCTCTTTTACGACAAGTGTTCCATCATTTTCCCTCTTTAGCCTCATTTTAGCCCCGCAGTTAGTCCTGGCTGTCGTCTTGTTCCGCTATCTATTTGCTTCTGACACCTTCGATTCATAGACTCCATAGCATGTGCAATAAAGGTAGACTATGGTCTCAACCTTGGAGCCTTCCCTGACAGCAAAATCCACGTGCTTTGCATAGACATTGTAGAAGTCCTTTGCTTCTTTGAAAGTTTCAAAGCACATCTCTAGCCTTGGCAGAACGTAAGCTTCAATGTTAGGTGGCTGCACGCAACAGTGAGCAAACAAAAATGCAGTTATGAAAATGTTAGATGGGATGGTCACAGTACCATGGTATGGACTGTTCTTGTATGTTTTTTCTGAATGGATACTTACATGTGTGTAGCTCTGTGTTGCCTCTGGTGTTTGCTGTTCACCCTAGTGTATGGGCGCGGGTGGTGTCACCCTTGGCACATGCAGCAATGCATCTCTTGGAGGAAGCAATGTTGACGAAGCTCTCTGTCTCTCATTGTATGGCCGTCTCCCCCAGATTCGTTGTGAGGTTGCTCCTGTCTATATGGCTCATATCTTGTACTTTGGACCCTACTAGAGTGGCCATTTTTTTGTCTCTTTGGCCTGGTCTTCCCGTCGCAACCGCTTTTGCAGCACGGATGATTGATGTTGCAGGACCGACTGATGGAAGCATGTGTGTCCTTGTCTTTCTGCATGCGATAGGGAAGGAAAACATTTGTCGTTGGGGAAATTGTTGACCTTGTTGCAACCCAGCAGTGGCAAAGCTTGTATTCCCAGATATTGCTGTTTGCTGCATAGAAGAACATGTCCGCGCTTCTGATGATTCTGGTGTAGCTTGAAATCTGCATGTATTGTTGAAGTATCCAGGTGCTATTTCTAGTGTTACCCAACCAGGCGGTGCCCCATATCTGCTTGGCACATCAAACCCTCGTTGCGTGTCACCTTGCATGTTTCTGCAATGACATTCAAACAATTTTGGGATTAATCTTTTCTGCATTTTTCTCGTATACATGCTATGGGTAACATGTCATGCACTGAAGGCAATGTACAAGTTGAACTTGCATCGCTGGCCGTTATTAAACTTTGTTCTCTATTTTGTATCTGGTTTAGTTTTTAGTCAAACTGATGAACATACATGTTCAACACTAATGTACTGATTTTTAGCACTGCTTGTAAACTGAACATTGAACTTCATCTGTTGTGGAAAGTTTTTTATCTTTTCCCTATAACTGATGCATAAACATTTGGTGCACTGCTTGCAAACTGAACATTGAACTTCAGATATGTATGGATATGCATATATATATATATATAACTGATGCATGTCTTCTCTTTTTTTCATCTATACTTATGCAACTACACTAGAAGTACTCCTAGTTTATGTATCATTGAACTTATTGTGTAACAAGTGTATATTTTATTCAACAACATTCTTTTACTAGTTCGAACTGACGCAACTACACGGCATGCACTAGTAGAAATAACATCATACAAACTTGCGGTGGTAGTTGAACCTTATATAAAGCCTAGTAGCTACTTGGACTGATGCATAAGTTTATGTTTTTTGGCTTGAATTGAAGCTAGCATATTAGAGGTACTGACAGTAACCTCGACATCCAAACTGTGCATCAAGTGCAGGGGTATAATGAACTGATGCAAGCATTTTTGCAATGTACTATCTGCTTCTTCATCATAGGAACATGTGTCACTGATGTAGCACACATGTAGTACTGATGAATCTAATAGTGTAACATGTAGGCAGATCATAGTGTGTGCAATTTTTAAACTGAATCTTCTTCATTGTAGGACTGATGAACTGATGAATTGAACACAACATCACCTCCAGTGTCATGTTCTTGGATCTGACTTCTTCTACTTCCTCTCGTGGGCGGTGTATTGGCATGTTCTTGGGAGGCGGCGCCATTGATGCAGGAAAGGAGCTTGGGGAGACGACGGCGCTGCTGCTTGTGGTGGATGTCCGGCGATGAGGTCCAGGGAGGCAGCTGCTGGCGGGGATCACGACCCCGATGAAGGATCCCCGGCGAGGGAGGGAGACAGGAGGCACAGATCACGGCCCCGGCGAAATATCCCGGCGAAGGAGGGAGGCGGCTGGCGTGGATCACGGCCCCGGCGAAGGACGGAGGCGGCTGGTGTCGGTGTTCTGGGAACGGGGGTCCCCAGACTTGCCTGCCTGCGGCCTGCGACGTGGCTCAAAGGGGGGCCCAGCACGGCCCATCTTCACCAACACAGACCCAAGACCCTCGCGAGGGGCCAAGCCTCGCGGGGCGGACGACGCGGAGCTTCCTCAGGCACGACCTCATCAGGCTGGCTCGCGAGGAGGCGGAGAGATCAAGGCGGGGTACCTCACGAGGTGCCCGTGATGCAAGCCATGACGACCAAGGGCGCCAGGCGGGTGCCAGCCCGCGCAGTGTCCTCCTTTCCTCTTTGGTGCAAAGGGGGCAAGCGCAGCCGCGGAGTACCGAGGCATCAGGCAAAGGTTGCCATTTCGGTGCAACAAGACCAAGACCAGGAGGACTGCAAGACAGAGGTCAGCATGGAGCCCAAGACGGTGTCACCACCAGAGCTTTGTGCAGGCGAAGACTACTTTTGTCAGGATAGCTGGTACTAGCTGTCCCCCTTCGAATTAGCCTGCCATTGTTGGCTCCCTTCCCGCTCGATATTTGGGAAGAGGACCAGGGCCTCTATAAATAGGACCAGCCACCCACAGAACAAGGGGGAGGGGGAGAATCAGAATCAGAGAGAGAGAGAGAAGGGTGATTGAACTCCTCCCAGCATTTCATCGCCCCACCAAGAGCAGACCCTCGCGAGGCTGTTCTTCCTTGTATTGTTCATCATCACCAGCCCAAGTGGCAATCCACCACACCACACACTGGAGTAGGGTATTACACCACAATGGTGGCCCGATCCAGTATAAATCCTGTGTCATTCGTGTTGCTTTTTCCATAGCTTAGATCTTAGCGAGGCGGAGGGGGCCAGGTAGGTAGGAGGCGAAATCTCCACACGCACCGAAGTGTTCGAACCTCAAGGGTCTACCGAAACCCAAAATCCGACATTTGGCGCGCCAGGTAGGGGTGCACCGGAATTCGTCTTCCACCGCCCCGTTCTCCTCCGACCATCGCGCCCATGTCTGATGCTCATCGGGCCCGCGCCGAGCGCCGGGCCGCTCTCGCTTCCCGCGTCACCCAGACGGCTCCTATCGGCGGGCGTCCTCGCCGTTCCCCGTCACCAGCCGTCAACGCCGCCACCGGCCCAGCGGGGGACGAGCAGCAAGCATCGTCTCAGCATCCGTCCATGCGGCAAGACGGCCGCACCGCTACTCCCTCGCTCACCCCAGCTGGTTCCTCGTCCCGCGCGCTCCGCGCACCCATGGAGGCTCGAGCTGTGCTCATCGCGGCAAACAAGCTCCTGCGCTACCATCCCGTCGACAACGTCTACGAAGAATGGCTCGACCGCGTCGCCGAGCTCGTCCGTGCCGCAGGGGGCTCTCCTACGCCGTCCGCTCCGCTGCACCGCACCCCGCCCCGCGCGGGCGACGAAGCTCCGGTGGTGCCCCGGCCGCCTCCTCCACAAGAAGGCGCCATGGCTCCAAGGCGCGTGGCCCCTGGGCAGAACCCGCTCCGTCAGGTGCTAGCGCGGCAAGAGCAGAGCTGCCAAGAAGTCCCTCGCCCGCAAGAAGCTGCCCGGGCGCTCCCTGCTCCAGCACGTCGCGACCATGCTCCTGCTCCCGCACGTCAAGACCCATCTGCAGCGCGTGGGGACATGCAAGACCAAGCTCTCCGTCACCCAAGGCCTCCCGTGGCCACAGAAGGCTGCCATGCCTTCACCACCGAGCTACGCAGCGTCGCGTGGCCCGGCAGGTTCAAGCCAGACCTGCCTCCTCGTTACAACGGCACAGCTGACCCTGCAGAGTTCCTCCAGCTCTACGAGTTGGGCATCGAAGCTGCCAACGGAGACGAGAAGGTCATGGCAAACTGGTTTCCCATGGCGCTCAAGGACGGGGCCCGCACCTGGCTCCTGAACCTGGCTCTAGGCATGATCTCCTCCTGGGACGAGATGCGCACCCGCTTCATCGCCAACTTCCAAGGTACTCGCGACCGGCCACCCGCCGTGAGCGACATGCGCCTCATCAAGCAACAACCCGGGGAGACCCTGCAGAAGTACATCCAGCACTTCAACAACGCACCCCTCAAGATTCCCAAGGTGACTGAGGAGGCCATCATCTCAGCCTTCTCCGACGGCATGCGCGATGTCAAGATGAAGGAGGAGCTGGAGATGCATGAAGACCTCTGCACTTCCTTGGAGCTGTTCAACTTGGCAACCAAGTGCGCCAGGGCTGAGGAAGGGCGTCTCTCCCTCCTCGAGCTGCCTGCCGCAGACCCAGAATAGAAGAAGCCCAAGGCCAAGGATGTGAAGCGCAAGGGGGCTGCCGTGCTCGCGGCAGAACCAGACACCAAGAGGGGAAGAGATCAGCCCGAACCTTCCAAGGGCAGCCGGTACTGTGTGTACCACAACATCCACATCCACAACACCAATGAATGCCAAGAGCTCCGAGCCGTGCGAGAAGGAAGGATCGTCCGTCGCCCCGACCGCGGTGACCGGGGCTACGGTCAAGGAGGAGGAAGGAACACAGGACGCTGGGAAGACCGTGGCCCGCGCCAAGGGTGGCGCGATCAACCTCGCGAGGATCACTGGCAAGACCCGCCTCGTGAGGGAGACTGGAGGGATCAGCCTCGCGAGGATCGCCCGCATGGCAACGCAGGCCTCCCTCCGCTGCCGCCGCAGCCAAGGAGAAACGAGGACTGCCACCAAGACGAGGGGGCTGGGGGCTTCCAGGAGCCGCGCGCGATCGCCTACATCCTGGGCGGGGCTCAGGCCCCAACCTCTCAACGCATCTTCAAGCAGTTCGCCCGCGAAGTGAATGCAGTCCTCCCCAGGCTTGAAGCCACGCGCCCTCTCAGGTGGTCGGCGTGCGCCATCACGTTCAGCTCAGCAGATCAGCTCAAGTGTGCGGCTACAGCCGGAGTCCTCCCAATGCTTTGTTCCCCAATCATCAGCAACGTGGTGGTCACCAGGACCCTCATCGATGGCGGGGCAGGGCTCAATGTCCTGTCCGTGGAAACGTTCAACAATCTCCAAGTGCCCTACAGCCAGCTTCAGCCAACCAAGCCCTTCTCCAGAATCACCGACGGCTCCACGGTCCCGATTGGGCAGGTCCGCCTCCCTGTCACATTCGGGGCATGCGACAACTACCGCACCGAGCTCATCGACTTCGACATCGCTCACATTCGCCTGCCGTACAACGCCATCCTTGGGTACCCAGTGCTGGCCAAGTTCATGGCCGTAACTCACCACGGCTACAACGTCCTCAAGATGCCAGGAAGTGGCCGAGTCATCACGGTGCCCTGTGAAGAGAAGGATGCAGTGTGTTCCCACGAACGAGCCTTTCAGGCCGCGTCACTGGAAGACCCGGATCGCGGAAGCAGGAGGCTTCCCGAGACCGCCCCCAAGAAGAAGAAGACACTGTCCGGCCCGGCCCCTCAGGAGGCAGGCCCCTCTGGGCCCGTGCCTGCCCAGGGGGAACCTCCTTCCATCGCATAGGAAAGCGCGCCCGGTGCCCTCCTCGGGCAGGGCTCGGGGGCTCTCCCCTGGAGGGCCGCCGACCTGGCTAGGGTCACGAGGGAGGCGCTTGGAAACCACATGGAGGCGTGTTTCAAAGCACGTTTCCCTCAAGAAGGAGTAAGGCAAGGAGAGCCAGACCCTCAGGAGTTCGTCAGCGAGGCCATTCAGGAGCTACAGGAGTCAAGGGTCATGAAAGGCGGTCGCCGTCTACCAGCAGTGGCTCCCCATCCAGGCGAAGATGGTGGGCTGCGCGTCTGCATCGACATACCAGGGCTCAACCGAGTCGCCTCTCTGGGGCGCCTCTGGCCCTTGCGAGTGGGGCGCTGCGGAGGTCCACCCCACAGCTACGTTCGCATGCCTTACGGCCTGCCGCACGCGGCTGCCACATACCAGCGCCTCATGAGGGGCATCATGGAGGCACAAGAGGCCAGGCATTCCGCAGCCCTGGCGGAGAGGGAGATGGTCCGCGGGGAGCCGCCAGCACCTCCGGAGCCTCCCGAGGCCCCCGGGCCTGGGGGCTCGTGAGGATCGGCTTCCGCAGCCCACCGAGTCTGCTACACCAACACCCCTTCGTCCTCAACGTCATCAGGTGACATCTTTCAAGTTTCACTTCCAGCTGGGAGCGCCCCCAAAGGCTGCATTATTCCTAGGCCGCGTGGGTCCGTCCCTGCGGCATGTACCCCTTTTATTACATGTTATCTTACCTTGTTGGGGGCGCCCCTCGGGCTGCATCATCCCCAAGTCGCTCGGGCCAGACCCAGCGGCATGTATCTCATTTGCATTTATTTCCGGTTATGTGTCATACCCACCATGCTTGATTATTTGATGCCGGTCCACGGCACCTCTTCTTCTCCATGCCGACCACTTGCACGTTAAAGGGGGGTTACCTGAGCATCGCTACTCAGGGCTCTTACTGGCTCTCCAGCCCTCACCCTCTGGCCTTGTCCACGTCATCGCGACCTGGCATACCAGCGACGGCTGAGACCAGCTCAAGGGCCGAGACCCGAGGACGTAGAGTGCCGGCATCTAACCAAATTTGCAGGGACACATCACAAGATAAGGCCCAGTTCCAGGCGCAACCCGCCTAGAGGTAGGGCCCCGTGAGTCCCGCGCTGGCCCACGGGTGCCTAGATACACCTCGCCAGGCCCTACCGTGCCAGCCACGTGTCAGGGCGGGGCTGTACACGCCCCGGGGGCTCCTCCCGGAGGGGGCCCCCTCCCACGTACCAGTGGAAGCACCATGCTCCGCGCTGGCTGACAACACTGCCGAGGAGCGGCTATGCCCATACACATACGGAAGCGCTATGCTCCGCACTGGTGATAAACAACTGAGGGTTGCCCCCGGGCCGCATCAACCTCAGGGAGCCCAGAGCTCAGTGTCTAGCCTCATCGTAACTCCTCCACTCGGGAGTGCCGCGTGAGGGGGCTGGGCACGGGGGTTGCGCCTGGGTCACGCCCAGACGCACGCCGCCCAGCCAGGCCCCCCCTGGGCCTGGTTCGTCGCGCGTCTCTCCCCGAGCGGAGCCAAGGTACGAAGGCCGTTTGAGCGTCAAGGGGGACTCCTGAGCATCGCGACTCAGGAGCCTAACTGGTCGCGTAGCCCCTCACTCCTTAGTTCCGAAAGGCTAACGCTGGGTGAGGTATGCGCGGGGCCCGGCTCTGCAGACGTAGAACGGTAGATCCATCCACATCACACCTTCCTACTTGCTGTTCGTGCGCCAAGGGGGACTCCTGAGCATCGCGAGTCAGGAGCCTAACTTGTCACGTAGCCCCTCACTCCTTGGCCCCGTCCTGGTTTCCGGTCGGGACTAATGCTGGGTGAGCTATGCGCGGGGCCGGGCTCTGCCGGCGTAGAACATAAGCAAGTAGGAAGGAAAAGCGCAAATTTCAAGGAATTCAAAAGCAAATATCATACTCCACACTGTTGTCTCAATGCCAAACGCAAGTTTAAACGCCTCCCCGAGGCATGATACATGTGCAGGAATTAAAAGCAGGACAGGAGCCACGACGGAGTCACTTGTCGGCGGTGGAGCAGCGCAGAGTGGGTTCGCCTCATGGAGCAGTGGGGTCGGCAGCGCCTTGCTTCGGCTTGGTGCTGAAGGCCCGGAATTTCCCTAGCAGAGCCTCCACGCGACCCTTCACGGCCTCGGTAGCGGCAGCAGCACGCTCGCCGCTTACTGGCTCCAGCAGGCTGTCGAGGTCGACGTCGGGATCGCAAAGGTACATGTGGGTGAGCACCCACATCAGTGCTGTAGAAGACATGACACGCGCCTCGGCCTCGGCCGTGGGGCCAAGGCCAAGGCCACGGTCGTGCAGTTGCCGAGGCGCCATGGGGAAGTGGAGACGCCCACGTCCCATCAACCGCCACGCGGCGCCCAAGGCCGCAGGCTGTTAGGGCCCGCGGCGCTTCGCCCTCGCCCTTCCGCCTTCCTGCACGGCCGAGTCCGGGCGCGCCTTGGGCCCGGGGGCTACTATCGGCGTTCTGGGAACGGGGGTCCCCAGACTTGCCTGCCTGCGGCCTGCAGCGTGGCTCAAAGGGGGGCCCAACACGGCCCATCTTCACCAACACAGACCCAAGACCCTCGCGAGGGGCCAAGCCTCGCGGGGCGGACGACGTGGAGCTTCCTCAGGCACGGCCTCACCAGGCTGGCTCGCGAGGAGGCGGAGAGATCAAGGCGGGGTACCTCACGAGGTGCCCGTGACGCAAGCCATGACGACCAAAGGCGCCAGGCGGGTGCCAGCCCATGCAGTGTCCTCCTTTCCTCTTTGGTGCAAAGGGAGCAAGCGCAGCCGCGGAGTACCGAGGCGTCAGGCAAAGGTTGCCATTTCGGTGCAACAAGACCAAGACCAGGAGGACTACAAGACGGAGGTCATCGTGGAGCCCAAGACGGCGTCACCACCAGGGCTTTGTGCAGGCGAAGACCACTTTTGTCAGGATAGCTGGTACTAGCTGTCCCCCTTCAAATTAGCCCGCCATTGTTGGTTCCCTTCCCGCTCGATATTTGGGAAGAGGACCAGGGCCTCTATAAATAGGACAAGCCCCCCACGGGATAGAGGGGGGACGAGAGAGAAAAAGACGAAAGAGAGACGAGAGAAGTAGAGAGAGGGGGGAGAATCAGAATCAGAGAGAGAGAGAGAAGGGTGACTGAACTCCTCCCAGCAGTTCGTCGCCCCAGCCAAGAGCAGACCCTCGCGAGGCTGTTCTTCCTTGTATTGTTCATCATCATCAGCCCAAGAGGCAATCCACCACACCACACACTGGAGTAGGGTATTACACCACAATGGTGGCCCGAACCAGTATAAACCCTGTGTCATTCGTGTTACTTTTTCCATAGCTTAGATCTTAGCGAGGCGGAGGGGTGCAGGCGAAGACTACTTTTGTTAGGATAGCTGGTACTAGTTGTCCCCCTTCGAATTAGCCCGTCATTGTTGGCTCCCTTCCCGCTCGATATTTGGGAAGAGGACCAGGGCCTCTATAAATAGGACCAGCCACCCATAGAACAAGGGGGAGGGGGAGAATCAGAATCAGAGAGAGAGAGAAGGGTGACTGAACTCCTCCCATCAGTTCATCGCCCCAGCCAAGAGCAGACCCTCGCGAGGCTGTTCTTCCTTGTATTGTTCATCATCATCAGCCCAAGAGGCAACCCACCACACCACACACTGGAGTAGGGTATTACACCACAATGGTGGCCCGAACCAGTATAAACCCTGTGTCATTCGTGTTGCTTTTTTCATAGCTTAGATCTTAGCGAGGCGGAGGGGGCCAGGTAGGTAGGAGGCGAAATCTCCGCGCGCACCCCAGTGTTCGAACCTCAAGGGTCTGCCGGAACCCGAAATCCGACATTTGGCGCGCCAGGTAGGGGTGCCCCGCCGCGTCGTCATCACCATGTCCCGCGACCAGGCGGGCAACCCAGATCCATGGGCGGCGTGGCCCGACCGCGCAGAGCCGCTCGCCTCGGGCGACCCCGTGCCCCAGGCAGCTCACGGTCCGCAGGGCGCTGCGGGCCGCGGGCGACGCGGACAGGCTTCGACAGCTGTCACACCGCGGCAAGCGCGTTCGGCGGCAAGGGCCTCCAATCACGCCGCAACCACGACACCGTGCACCCGCCGGGAGCAGGCGAACTCGAGGGCCGCACTCATGGTGGCCCGAGAGCTACTGCTGTGCAGGCTGCTGGAGGGCGGCCGCGACGTGCTGCTGGAGCGGGTGGCAGAGCTCCTGGGCTTCGCCGCCTCGGGGGCTCACCCCTTCAGCACCCAGCTCCCATCTCAAGCCCAGGGCGGCCTGTGCGGGGGCTCCGCACGCGCCAGCGGGCTCCAAGGCTACTCCAACGCCAGCGAAGCTGTCAGCACTGGACCGGCGGCGGCGCTGCCCCCGCTCTCGGTCCGTGAGGAAGAAGGACTCGACGCGGACCGCGGCCCCAGTGGACAGCTGCGCTGCCACCCCACGGTGGGCACGTCTGGCAGGACCGCGTGGCACGCGGAGCACTATGGCGTGGCCTTCGGGATGACGGCGCCAGAGGAATACGTGCCCCTCATGGTGGACCAAGGACACCCTCAAGAGAGCGAACAAGGCTCGCTCCTCAGCCCAAGCTGGGGGGACGAGGCACCAGAAGCTGAGCCTTTCCAGGAGCCCCGGGACGGTCCCACCGGCCACACTGGAGGCAACGATTATCGGGTACCGCTAATTCTTCAGGAGCAGGCATACGCTAACCATGGATCGCAGGAGTTGCAGGTCGCCACAGTGAACAGCTGCCCCGCTCCCGCAGTCTCCTACCCCTCGGGAGGAGGGCGCAGGGGACTGCAGGAGAGGGGCCAAGATCCGACATCACCACCGCGGCGTTCAGAGCAAGGTGTTCTCAGGAGGTAGGCCCTCTGCTGGGGAGGTGCCTCAGGGCCTGCCCCTGGCGGAGGACCCGTGGTCGTCGGGGGAACCGCTGGCGACCGCTCTACCCCATCGGCGGCGTCCTGGTTTCCGGTCGTTGTTGATGGCACTAGAGTGTGGCGCAAGGCAGGGCCCTCATCTGGCGATATGAAGCAAGGCCAGTACCTGTGAAGAAGGCCCAGTGCCTGTGAAGCTCGCCGCCCCGTGACACTCTCACGTAATAATGAGTGGGGCTGTACACGCCCCGGAGTCTCAGGGGTGCCGGCCTCAGGACCTGGGGCTCCCTCCCACGCCCAGTGGCAGCACTTAGCTCCGCGCTAGTGAGAAGACGTCCAAGACTAGATTAGGTGCCGGACGCGGCCTTTTGTCTGCTTTCGTTGCTTTTCCCTTTGGTTGTCGCTTTCCCCCGCTGGATTCAAGTTGGATTCGAATTCGAGATTTGCGTGTGTTCGGGGAAGGGGTGCTTAGTCTCGTTCAAGCAATTTCGTGCGTTTTGGTTACGCTTCACCTCAGCTGCCTCCCCTCGTGAGCCCCTCGCGAGCCGGGTCAGGCCTAGCTTGCGCGTAGCCCAGACTTCCGCCGCCGCGTCCTCTCAGGAGGGTGTTTTGCTGCAGGTCCTACGGATCCAATCAGGGAACACTCGGGACACCACAACCTCCCACAGGCTACCTCAGGGCCAGCACGGGACCAAGGTAAACTAGCCGACCAGCGCGTCGCTTAAGCCAACCACTTGGCGCGGGCGCATGGGCAATGTAGCGACTACTAATATGATGAACACAAGTTTTACATAAGGGGCTCCCCCTCCAAAATGCTCTCACCGCCATCAGGCCAAAACCTGAGTTCCATTCATGCAGGGCAAGGAAGTAGGAACGATGCACAATCAGTCGGATAAATCCCCCAATGCGTCCTCGGAGCACCACCCGAGCCGCTGCTAGCGTCGTTGAACTCGCCATCGCTGTCCGTGTCGCCGCCAGCGGCGTCAGGGCCGTGCACCACAGCGCCCTCGTCAGCAGCCGCGATCACGCCGTCGTTGTCTCAAGCAAAGGCCCTGATAAGAGCATCCACATTGTCTTCCACCCAGTGCGCCAGGTCGCCTCGGACGGCCTGGGGGACTGGGGCGATGGCGGCGTCGAAATCGAAGTGGGGATCCATGTTCTGGAGATGGCTGAAGACGCGAGAAAAGGCACGCCCGAGCAGGGCGCGGCTCCTCTCCTCCACCAACCTATCAGCCCTGACCGACTGCGCCTCCAGCTGCGTCACCACGTCGGTGAAGAACTGAAGATTGCTGGCGTAGTTGACTGCATGTGGCTCGCCAATAGCCGCCTCACAGATGTTTCCCAAGGCCGTGTTGGCTCTCTCCCGGAGCATGGTGAGCATGGGGCCGTGCTCATGCTCCAGGATCCGCCGCTGGCGTATCTCATCCGCATTCTGGCACGCGACGGCCTCAGCCTCCTCCACCCGCTGGTGAAGAAGGAGCACCTCGGCCTGGGAGGTGGTTAACTCACCTTGTGCCACCTCAAGGGCGGCCCGGAAAGCATCGGCCCGCCGTGTCGCCCCCTCCAGCTTGGCTCTCAAGGCAGCAATCCTGCCTTCAGCCTCGGCCCGGATCAACCCCAGGTTCTCCTCGAACTTGTGCTCGAGGTTCAAATGCGCCATCGCCACCCGACGTCCGACCTCCTCCAGGACACGGGTTTCCTGTGCAGCGACATCGTCCTCCGCCTGCGCCACCAAGCGCTCCCTCGTCTCCAGACGCTCGTACTCGCGGGTACGTTTGGCGGCTTCCAGCGTCAGCGACTTCTCACACTTCTGGAGCTCTGCTGAGTCACCAGAGGCCACCTTCATCAACGCGAGGGCTGCCTCGCGCAGCTCCACCTGCTCCTCCAGTGAGTGGCACCAGGCCAGCAGCTCCCGAGCCTGCTCCTCCGCCGCCTTTCGCCACTGGTCTGCTTCCCGAGCCTCCTCAGCGGCACAAGATCAGGCCTCCCGAGAGGCCACCAGCGACGCCTCGGCCTCTGGGTCGTCAAGATCACGCTGACGGCGCGCAAGGTAGATGTGGGTGAGCACCCACGTCAGTGCTGCAGAAGACAGGACACGCGCCTCGGCCTCGGCCGTGGGGCCAAGGCCAAGGCCAAGGCCTCGGCCGTGCAGTTCCCGAGGCGCCATGGGGAAGTGGAGACGCCCACGTCCAATCAACCGCCACGCAGCGCCCAAGGCCGCAGGCTGTTAGGGCCCGCGGCGCTTCGCCCTCGCCCTTCCGCCTCCCTGCACGGCCAAGCCTGGGCGCGCCTTGGGCCCGGGGGCTACTGTCGGCGTTCTGGGAACGGGGGTCCCCAGACTTGCCTGCCTGCGGCCTGCGACGTGGCTCAAAGGGGGGCCCAGCATGGCCCATCTTCACCAACACAGACCCAAGACCCTCGTGAGGGGCCAAGCCTCGCTGGGCGGACGACGCGGAGCTTCCTCAGGCATGGCCTCATCAGGCTGGCTCGCGAGGAGGCGGAGAGATCAAGGCAGGGTACCTCACGAGGTGCCCGTGACGCAAGCCATGACGACCAAGGGCGCCAGGCGGGTGCCAGCCCGCGCAATGTCCTCCTTTCCTCTTTGGTGCAAAGGGGGCAAGCGCAGCCGCGGAGTACCGAGGCATCAGGCAAAGGTTGCCATTTCGGTGCAACAAGACCAAGACCAGGAGGACTGCAAGACGGAGGTTATCGTGGAGCCCAAGACGGCATCACCACCAGAGCTTTGTGCAGGCGAAGACTACTTTTATCAGGATAGCTGGTACTAGCTGTCCCCCTTTGAATTAGTCCACCATTGTTGGCTCCCTTCCCGCTCGATATTTGGGAAGAAGACTAGGGCCTCTATAAATAGGACCAGCCACCCACAGAACAAGGGGGAGGGGGAGAATCAGAATCAGAGAGAGAGAGAGAAGGGTGACTGAACTCCTCCCAGCAGTTCATCGCCCCAGCCAAGAGCAGACCCTCATGAGGCTGTTCTTCCTTGTATTGTTCATCATCATCAGCCCAAAAGGCAATCCACCACACCACACACTAGAGTAGGGTATTACACCACAATGGTGGCCCGAACTAGTATAAACCCTGTGTCATTCGTGTTGCTTTTTCCATAGCTTAGATCTTAGCGAGGCGGAGGGGGCCAGGTAGGTAGGAGGCTAAATCTCCGCTCGCACCCCAGTGTTCGAACCTCAAGGGTCTACCGGAACCCGAAATCCGACAGCTGGCACAGATCACGGCCCCGGCGAAGGATCCCGGCGAAGGAGGGAGGCCGCTGGCGCGGATCACGGCCCGCACTACAAAAAAAGACACATCCATGACATTTTGGGCCGAACGAAAATTTTTTCTGTCATACCTATGACACTTCTATGAAGATAATTGTGAAAAAACCCGGTATCATCATAGATGTGGTGGGGTCCTACTTCTATGACAAAAAATCATGACAGAAAATGGGCTTTTCGTCCTGGGCGGGCCGGAGACGCAGCAGCATGACATTCTTTGGGCCGTCCATGATGTAAAAAACCGTGGTAGAAGCGAGGACGAGGAAAATATCGGGGTGCTCCCGGTTACGGTGGGTGGTCGGGGTCGAGCGGTGCGCATTTCTCACACACACGCACACGCGTGGGTGCGAGGCGTTGGGGTCTAACTGAACCCGAGCGATTGCACTGCAGGCTACGCGTTACTGAACCCGAGCGATCAATCGATGGCTGTTAACTGAACCCGATCGAGCGATTCCTTCGCTACTGCTGCTAACTGAAGCCGATGGATGCTGCCTCTGGATGAACAGTGAGCGTTGTTGGGGGGAGGGGTTGGATGAATAGTTCCCAGTGGGGGTGGATGAATAGGACCCCGTGGTGTTGACTCTGGATGAACATGACCCCAATTGATCGAGCCGGTTGGGGCTGGATGAACAGGACCCCGTGGAGGGCAGGATGAATAGGACCACCCCGTGGAGGGCAGGATGGACAGTAGATGGTGGAGGGCAGGATGAACAGTAGCCTGTGGAGGGGTGGTTGAACAGGAGCCCGTGGAGAGGGTTGGTTGAACAGTAGCCGGTGGAGTAGCGCACGGTGGAGGCTGGATGAACAGGGGCCCATGGATGAACAGTCATAGGTGGAGGCTGGAGGAGGTCGACGGTGGATGAATAGTAGCCCGTGGATGATGGAGGGGGTTGACGGTGGAGATTATCAGTCTCCCGTGGAGTCCCGTTTTGCGGTATGCCACACCCCTCCCGATGAACAGGACCCCCGTTTCGACCATAGCGCTCCAACACAAGTCTGTTTCCTCCGTTTTGCGGTACACCACACCCCTCCCAATCAACAGGACCCCCGTTTCGACCGTAGGAGGTCCGTTTCTTCCGTTTTGCGGTACGCCAGACCCCTCCCGATGAACAGGACCCCGTTTCGAACGTGGCTAGTCGAACACAAGGTCGTTTCCTCCGTTCTGCGGTATGCCAGGCCTCGTTACCATTGGCTGTTCCGTCCAAGCCCTCCCGATGAACACGACGACGCATTCAGTTCCGACCCAGCCAGTTGGCTCCCCATGAACATGACGACGATGTTGTTTCTCCGTTTCGACCCAGCCATGTACACGAGCCCTGGCCGTACATATGCATGAGTAGGCGTTCGAGACACTGCCCGTATGTACGTATGTGGCCGTATTTTCTCTCTTGCACACTGGCCGCTGTTCGTATGTGTACATGCTACGTGCGCGCCTCTACTATGACATGTGCACGCTTCTACATCGACCAGTATGTACGTACACATTCACGAACAGAATGACAACGCTACGTACGCTTCGACCAGGTGGGTCCCGACTGTCAGCCACTTCCTTGCCTGCGAAGATGTAGCTGGTGGGTCCCAGCAGTCAGGGGGGCGAATCATTTTTTTGCCTGTACGCACTTCCTTGCGTGCGAAGATGTAGCTGGTGGGTCCCAACAGTCATGGGGAAACATTTTTTTCACGAAATACGGTGGCCCGTCCGGTGGGTCCCCGCTGTCAGGTGGAGGAATAATTATTTTGCGTGTAATAAGGAGGCACTTCCTTGCTACGGCCGTTGACCCAGCTGTCAGCCTCTCCACGTACAGTCCACGTCCGATGGAAGCCATTCCTTGACCATGTTGACCACGCCGCGCCGAGAGCACCAGGGCAGTGGACGGCGGGGAGGCCTAGGAAGGGGACGACGCGGAGCCAAGGAAGACGCGGCAGTGGATGCCCATGCGTAGAGGAGTATGAGGGTTCACTGGTTCACTACGGTGTGAGGCTGCCGTCGCTGCAGAATAACAGGGGGTGTGGGTGAGTAGAGGGATGGCCTAGCCAGCGGTAGGAGTAGTAGGGGGCGGTGAGGCCTCCACCACATCATAGCCGGCCATGGGAGGAAGGAGCACGAGGCACGACCGGCGCTGGTTTGGGTGGCTGGAGCAAGAAGACCAGAGGTTGAAGAAGCACTACGACCGTTGGATGGACATCATACGGTCAGTGGAGCTAGAACATGCATATTGACTAATTTGACAAAGCCCTCCATCCCCGTCAACTTAGTAGGCCCACAAGTCAGCCTGCCACTATACTGGGTCCCAGCTAGCAGGGGGAGTATTCACTTTTTTGTGCGTAATAAGGAGGCACTTCCTTGCGTGCGAAGAGATAGCTGGTATGTCCAAGCTGTCAGCGGCGGTAACATTTTTTCGTGAAATACAGAGGCCCTTTCGGTGGGTCCCAGATGTCAGATGGAGGAATCATTATTTTGCGTGTAATGAGGAGGCATTTCCTTGCGTGCGGTCGTGGACCCAGCTGTCAGGCTCTCCTCGTATAGTCCACTTCAGATGCATGTCGGTCATTGACCACGCCACGTCGAGAGCACCAGGGCGGTGGACGACGGCGAGGCCTAGGAAGGGAACGACACAGAGGCAGGGAAGACTCGGCAGTTGTTTCCCACGTGGAGGGGAGTACGACTCTACGAGGGTTTACTGGTTCGTTTGTCGTCGTTGGAGAATAACAGCAGGTGTGGGATCGCTAGGCCGGTGATGGGAGTACGGTGGGGCAGTGAGGCCTGCGCGGTAGCACAGCTGCCCGCGGGGAGGAGGGAGCAGGCAGTCCCGCCGGCGCTTGTTTGAGCGGCTGAAGCAGGAAGAGCAGAGATGGAAGAAGCACGACGGTCGTTGGATGGACATCCAACAGTCACTGCTTATGCGTTGATACGTCCATTTTGCATCATGCTTTTATATCGATATTTATTGCATTATGGGCTGTTATTACACATTATGTCACAATTCTTATGCCTATTCTCTCTTATTTTACAAGGTTTACATAAAGAGGGAGAATGCCGGCAGCTGGGATTCTGGGCTGGAAATGGAGCAAATATTAGAGACCTATTTTGCACAGCTCCAAAAGTCTTGAAACTTCACGGAAGTCATTTTCAGAATATATAAAAAATACTGAGCGCAAGAAGTTCCAAAGGGGGCCACACCCTGCCCACGAGGGTGGGGGAGCGCCCTACCCCCCTAGGCGGGCTGCCCTACCTCGTGGGCCCCTTGGTGGCCCTCACATGCCCATCTTCTGCTATATGGAGTCTTTCGATGAGAAAAAAAATCATAAGCCAGCTTTCCGGACGGGACTCAGCCGCCACAAGGCGGAACCTTGGCGGAATCAATCTAGGGCTCCGGCGGAGCTGTTCTGTCAGGGAAACTTCCCTCCGGGAGGGGGAAATCATCGCCATCGTCATCACCAATGATCCTCTCATCGAGAGGGGGTCAATATCCGTCAACATCTTCACCAGCACCATCTCCTCTCAAACCCTAGTTCATCTCTTGTATCCAATTCTTGTCTCCAAGTCTGGGATTGGTAGCTGTGGGTTGCTAGTAGTGTTGATTACTCCTTGTAGTTGATGCTAGTTGGTTTATTTGGGGGAAGATCATATGTTCAAATCCTATATGCATATTAATACCCCTCTGATTATGAACATGAATATGCTTTGTGAGTAGTTACATTTGTTCCCGAGGACATGGGAGAAGTCTTGCTATTAGTAGTCATGTGAATTTGGTATTCGTTCGATATTTTGATGAGATGTATGTTGTCTCTCCTCTAGTGGTGTTATGTGAACGTCGACTACATGACACTTCACCATTATTTGGGCCTAGAGGAAGGCATTGGGGAGTAATAAGTAGATGATGGGTTGCTAGAGTGACAGATGCTTAAACCCTAGTTTATGCGTTGCTTCGTAAGGGGCTGATTTGGATCCATATGTTTCATGCTATGGTTAGCTTTACCTTAATACTTTTGTTGTAGTTGTGGATGCTTGCAATAGAGGTTAATCATAAGTGGGATGCTTGTCCAATTAAGAACAATACCCAAGCACCGGTCCACCCACATACCAAATTATCAAAGTACCGAACGCGAATCATATGATCGTGATGAAACCTAGCTTGACGATAATTCCCATGTGTCCTCGGGAGCGCTTTTCTCTATATAAGAGTTCGTCCAGGCTTATCCTTTGCTACAAAAAGGATTGGGCCACCTTTCTGCACTTTATTTACTTTTGTTACTTGTTGCTCGTTACAAATTGTCTTATCACAAAACTATCTATTACCTATAATTTCAGTGCTTGCAAAGAATACCTTGCTGAAAACCGTTTATCATTTCCTCTACTCCTCGTTGGGTTCGACACTCTTACTTATCGAAAGGACTACGATAGATCCCCTATACTTGTGGGTCATCAAGACTCTTTTCTGGCGCCGTTCCCGGGGACTGAAGCGCCTTTGGTAGGTGGAATTTGGTAAGGAAAAATTTATATATTGTGCTGAAATTTACTGTCACATGCTACTATGGAAAGTAATCCTCTGAGGGGCTTGTTCGGGACATCTTCACCCCCACCAGAAGAGCAAAGAGTTGCTCCTCAACCTACTGAACCTACTGAAAATGAAAATGTCTACTTTGAGATTCCTTCGAGTATGATAGAAAAACTGCTAGCTAATCCTTTTGCAGGAGACGGAACAATGCATCCTAATGAGCACCTAATATATGTGGATTATTTAAGCTTGCAGGTGTGGCCGATGATGTTATTAAGAAGAAGGTATTCCCTTTATCTTTGAAGGGAGATGCATTGACATGGTATAGGCTATGTGATGATATGGGATCATGGAACTACAAACGATTGAAATTGGAATTTCATCAGAAGTTTTATCCTATGCATCTTGTTCATCGTGATCGCAATTATATATATATATTTTTTGGCCTCGCAAAGGAGAAAGCATCGCTCAAGCTTGGGGGAGGCTTAAATAAATGTTATATTCATGCCCCAAGCATGAGCTCTCAAGAGAAATGATTATTCAAAATTTATATGCTCGGCTTTCTGATAACAACCGCACCATGCTCGACACTTCTTGTGCTGGCTCTTTTATGATGAAGACTATTGAATTCAAATGGGATTTATTGGAAAGAATTAAACGCAACTCTGAAGATTGGGACCTCGACAAAGGTAAGAAGTCAGGTATGACACCTAAGTTTGATTGTGTTAAATCTTTTATGGATACCGATGTTTTCCGTAAACTTAGCACTAAATATGGACTTGACTCTAAAATAGTAGCTTCTTTCTGTGAATGTTTTGCTACTCATGTTGATCTCCCTAGGGAGAAGTGGTTTAAATATCATCCTCCCATAGAAGTAAAAGTAGCTGCACCAATTAAAGTCGAAGAAAAGACTGTCACTTATAAAGATCCTATTGTTCCTACTGCTTATGTTGAGAAACCACCTTTTCCTATTAGGATAAAAGATCATGCTAAAGCTTCAACTATAGTTCGTAAAAGAAATATTAGAACCTATGCACCTCCTGAGCAAATTAAAGTTGAACCTAATATTGCTATTGTTAAAGATCTCTTGCCTGATAATATTGATGGGCATGTTATTCATTTCTGTAATGAGACTACTAGAATTGCTAAACCTTGTGCTAAAGATAAACATAGACCCATGGTAGGCATGCCTGTTATTTTTGTTAAAATAAGATATCATTGTTATCATGGCTTATGTGATATGGGTGCAAGTTCTAGTGATATACCTCATGACTTATACAAAGAAATTATGCAAGATATTGCACCTGCTGAGATAGAAGATATTGATGTCACAATTAAACTTGCCAATAGAGATAATATTCCACCCATTGGGATTGTTAGAGATGTTCAAGTCTTGTGTGGGAAAACTAAATATCCTGCTGATTTTCTTGTTCTTGGTTCCCCACAAGATAGCTTTTGTCCCATTATATTTGGTAGACCCTTCTTGAACACAGTTAATGCTAAGATAGATTGCGAAAAGGATGTTGTTACTATTGGTTTAGGTGATATGTCTCATGAATTTAATTTCTCTAAATTTCGTAGACAACATCATGAAGGGGAATTGCCTAGTAAAGATGAAATTATTGGTCTTGCTTCTATTGTCGTGCCTCCTAGTGATCCTTTAGAACAATACTTGCTAGACCATGAAAATGACATGTTTATGAATGAAAGAAGGGAATTAGACGAAGTATTCTTTAAATAGGAACCTATTCTGAAAAACAATTTACTTGTTGAAATCCTAGGGGATCCTCCTCCACGCAAGGGTGATCCCATGTTTGAGCTCAAACCGTTACCTTATACTCTTAAATATGCTTATCTTGATGAGAAAAAGATATATCATGTTATTATTAGTGCTAACCTTTCAAAGCATGAAGAAGAAAGATTATTGAAAACTCTGAAGAAGCACCATGCTACTATTGGATATACTCTCGATAATCTTAAGGGCATTAGTCCCACACTATGTCAACACAAAATAAATTTGGAGAAAGATGCCAAACCAGTTCATGATCACCAACGACGGTTGAATCCTAAGATGAAAGAAGTGGTAAGAAAGGAAATACTAAAGCTCCTTGAGGCAGGTATAATCTATCCCGTTGCTGATAATCAGTGGGTAAGTCATGTCCATTGTGTCCCTAAAAAGGGAGGTATTACTGTCGTTCCTAATGATAAAGATGAATTGATTCCACAAAGAATTATTACAGGTTATAGGATGGTAATTGATTTCCGCAAATTAAATAAGGCTACTAAAAAGAATCATTGCCCCTTACCTTTTATCGATCAAATGCTAGAAATATTATCCAAACATACACATTTTTGCTTTCTAGATGGTTATTCTGGTTTCTCTCAAATACCCATGTTAGCTGATGATCAATCTAAGACCACTTTTACTTGCCCGTTCGGTACTTTTTCTTATAGACGTATCATTTTGGTTTATGTAATGCACCTGCTACCTTCCCAAGATGCATGATGGCTATATTCTCTGACTTTTGTGAAAAGATTTGTGAGGTTTTCATGGACGATTTCTCCGTCTATGGATCCTCTTTTGATGATTGCTTAAGCAACCTTGATCGAGTTTTGCGGAGATGTGAAGAAACTAACCTTGTCTTGAATTGGGAGAAGTGCCACTTTATGGTTAATGAAGTGTGACACCCCAAGACTGGAGCTTCAGACGCCTTCCATGTTTTCCAAGTTTTTGTCGTGTGAGTTGTTGGTTTGTTGCATTCATCTTTGCATCATGTGCATTGCATCATGTCATAAATCTTTTGCATCTCACTTAAATAAATGGCATGGATCTTTGATCCATTTAAACCGAGGGAATTCACATGGTGATTCTCTTTACAACATGTCCTCTCGATATTTAGAGAGCTATAGTAAATATTCCAATTATTTGGATTTACCGCAAACACACTTGCAATTTAAAACTCTCAGGTCTTTTCTGCTTCGAGTTACTCCTCAAACCTTGCCATTTATTCTTTCATCATTTTCCGGAGCTCCACCTAAATTCTCAACATTTATGGACCTTCCTTTTACCGAGTCTTAGTTCAAACCCATTTGAATTTAAATCAAATGAGTTTGAATTTTACATCTTTCAATCTTCGCCTTTTCCATTTTCTCGGAACAAGCATATTTTTGTGAGTTCAGGAAAATTATCCCTATGCCCAAAATCTTTTCCTAACCCTCTCTTTCTTTTCCTCTCTATTTTTTCTGCTAAAGAGATATGAGGGAGAGAGTGAAGCCCAGCTAGACATTTGGGCCTCAGTGCCAGGCCTGCCTGCTTCCCCACTATCCCACCTAGGCCCAACCCCCCTAAAGCCCACCTAACCCTCTAACCCTAGACCGCACCTAGCACCCCTGGCCCGATCTCTCCCATTTCCCCTCGCTTGCGCCGCCGGGAGAGCCGGCTCAATCCATCTCTCCTTCGCTCGACCTCCTCCTTCCCTCTCTCTCTCTCGTGCCCGACCCCCATCTCTCCCTCGCAGCCCGATCCCCATCCCCAGTTGCTCGAACCCCCTCGATCTCCCTCTAGCGCCCCTCATCCTCCCTCCTCCTTCGATCCAGGGAACTAGGCCGCAGCCCGTCGGCCTCCTCGCAGCCGTCGCGCCCACGGGGCCATCAGCATGCACTGTCGCCTCTAGTTCGCGTCGTGACCCCCAAGCTCCGCTCCAACTCCGGCCTCGTCCAGGCTATCCCGCCGTTCACCTTCGCCTTGAGCTGCCAGAGAGCGCGCTGCGCCCTACTTCTCCTCCCACGCCAGCGAGCCACGCCTGTGCCTCCTTGCCCCGCGCCGGCCAGCGTGCTGCCCGGCGAACCCCTCCCTGGTGCCGTGCTTGTTTCCCCTCCTGCATCGCCTCAGTTCTCACCTAAGACGACATACAGTGCCCGGAGCAGCATCTCCCTCCGTTCCCTGCGCCGCTGCATCGCCGGAGCAGAAGATCCATCCACCCCGACCCCCGTCTCCAGCAGTTGCCCGCAAGCAAGCCTCTGCCGCCCGCCTCGTCGCATTCCCCTCCGCCTTGTTCCATCTCTGTTAGGGCCTGCCTCCTGCCGCTGATGCGCTGCGGGACCTTGATGCCGAGTGCCTCATCATTGGATTCCTCATAGTCACCACCGAACCCGTTTTGTGTACTTTTGCTGTCGGATGCACCAAGTCCAGCCGGTCCGGGTCCACCTCAATTTCAACTACACAAAACTTCAAGTCCGAAGACTGCCGTGGCCGTGTATCTCGCCTGCTGTAACTTCGGTTCGTCTACATGACCTCTTCGCTAAAGACTGAGACGTCCGCGCACATGAGCACTTTGGTTTTGCAAGACCCGTACCTGGATCATCAAGTAATGCTCCGGTCGTTCGGCAAGTTCGACCACTGCACGGATACGCCAAGTTTGCCTATGAAACGTGCACCCTATCGTCGACCACGTGGACGTCAGGATCCTTGCCATGACCTCGAACATCTATGGAATGTTTACGACTACAAAATGTGTACCACTACCGTTGCCGAAGACCCGTGTAACGGAACCGACAAGTTCGACTACCGTCGCGTGGACAACTACTTCCTCTACCATCGCCGAGTACCACTACTTCCCACGACGATCATGAGCGACTACACCGCTTGACCCGAACCGCTCCGAGAACGCACGCTTCGAAGGTATAACCGCCGAGAACGACCGCTCGTGGACGAATGCTTGTGTTGTATGAGATGCATGTTTGGATGTTGTATCCTCCCGTGAACGTTAGTTGTTTCCCTCAATTGGCACCGTCTCGACCCGTGGGAACTCGGTAACCGGGATCACCCCACCATCTTTTGCACGCTCCCGCCACACTTTCTTTTGCACCGATGTCTCAATGAGTTGTTGGAACCGGAATATTGCCATGGCACCGTTTCCGGTGTCGTTGCTGTGGCACCCCTTTCATTTCCGCCACGATGACAAATGCTTCATAATATGCTCATGTCAACATTTTCTTAAACTTGCATAAAACTTGCAGATGTCATCCGCATCATGATAATAACATTTAATATGTTTAAAATTGTTGTTTGCATTAAATTGCTAAATGCATATATGGATTTACTGGAATTGTTGTTTGTTGTTCCGGCCTCATTTAAACTTGCCTAGATAGGTAGTTTTCATATGCTTCACCTCTTGCCATGTTTAACAACATTTAATATTGTTGGGTACATAACCGAGAGAGAACTAAATAAGTCATGTGGTGTTTCGTCAATATGCAACTCGTTGCATATTGAGCTCCACTTAATTTATAGGATTGCATGTGCACTTTGCCATGCCATGCATATTTAAACCATATATGCATCATGCTTGGTTGTGCATCATGCCATGTTTATGTGGTGGTTGTTTACTATGTTGTTTGCTTCTTTTCGGTGTTGCTTCTTCGGGTTAGTTCCAATAACGTCGCGTTTGTGAGGATCCATTCGACTTCATCCATTTGTCTTCTTCATGGACTCGTTCTTCTTCCCTGCGGGATCTCAGGCAAGATGACCATACCCTCGAAATCACTTCTATCTTTTCTTGCTAGTTGCTCGCTCTATTGCTATGTCGCAATACCTACCACTTGCTATATCATGCCTCCCATATTGCCATGTCAAGCCTCCAGCCCACCTTGTTCTAGCAAACCGTTGTTTGGCTATGTTACCGCTTTGCTCAGCCCCTCTTATAGCGTTGCTAGTTGCAGGTGAAGATGGGGATTGTTCCTTGTTCGAACATGATTTACATGTTGGGATATCACAATATCTCTTATTTAATTAATGCATCTATATACTTGGTAAAGGGTGGAAGGCTCGGCCTTATGCCTGGCGTTTTGTTCCACTCTTGCCGCCCTAGTTTCCGTCATACCGGTGTTATATTCCTTGATTTTGCGTTCCTTACGCGGCTGGGTTATAATGGGAACCCCTTGACAGTTTGCTTTGAATAAAACTTCTCCAGCAAGGACCAACCTTGGTTTTACCATTTGCCACCTAAGCCTTTTTCCCTTGGGTTCTGCAGACTCAAGGGTCATCTTTATTTAAACCCCCGGGCCAGTGCTCCTCTGATTGTTGGTCCAAACTAGAGCACCGTGCAAGGCCATCCCTTGGCAACTTGGGTTACGTTGCCTCCTGTACACTTAGCTTATCCGGTGTGCCCTGAGAATGAGATATGTGCAGCTTCTATCGGGATTTGTTGGCATAGCGGGTGGTCTTGCTGGTCTTGTTTTACCATTGTCGAGATGTCTTGTAACCGGGATTCCGAGTCTGATTGGGTCTTCCTAGGAGAAGGAATATCCTTCATTGACCGTGAGAGCTTGTGATGGGCTAAGTTGGGACACCCCTGCCGGGTTTTGATCTTTTGAAAGCCGTGCCCGCGGTTATGGCCAGATGGGAATTTGTTAATGTCCGGTTGTAGATAACTTGACACTTAACTTAATTAAAATGCATCAACCGCGTGTGTAGCCGTGATGGTCTCTTTCTGGAGGAGTCCAGGAAGTGAACACGGTTCTTGTGTTATGTTTGAACGTAAGTAGTTTCAGGATCACTTCTTGATCACTTCTAGTTCATGACCATGCATTGCTTCTCTTCTCGCTCTTATTTGCGTATGTTAGCCACCATATATTCTTAGTGCTTGCTGCAACTCCATCTCACTACCCCTTTTCCTACCCATAAGCTTAAATAGTCTTGATCTCGCGGGTGTGAGATTGCTGAGTCCCCGCGACTCACAGATTACTTCGAAAACCAGTTGTAGGTGCCAATGATACCAGTGCAGGTGACACAACTGAGCTCAAGTGGGAGCTCGATGAAGATCTTGATCGTAGTCTTGTTTCGTTTCCAGTTGATCAGTAGTGGAGCTCAGTCGGGGCGATCGGGGATCTTTTGCATTAGGGGTAGTTTTCTTTTATTTTGGTTACGTAGTCAGACCTTGATCGTATTATGGATGATGTAATGCTATTTTTATGTATTGTGTGAAGTGGCAATTGTAAGCCAACTCTTTATCCCTTTCTTATTCAGTAC
The DNA here is from genome assembly GCF_002162155.2 of Triticum dicoccoides. Lineage (NCBI taxonomy): Eukaryota > Viridiplantae > Streptophyta > Magnoliopsida > Poales > Poaceae > Triticum > Triticum dicoccoides. The sequence continues at coordinate 624,746,509 of NC_041392.1, forward strand.
ATGGGATGTGCAAAGATTTCTCCTCTTGCGACATGCCTACAATGCGGTTATGCCTCTAAGTCGTGCTCCGACACATGCGAGATATAGCCGCATCGTGGGTGTTACAAGTTGGTAATCAGAGCCTTCCCCGGCTTAGGATCCCCTGCTAGATCGAATCGCTGGCGTTGTTGAGTCTAGGAAAAAAAATTGAGTCTTATAGGATTATATATATCGGAGAGTAGGATTCTTTTACTTCCCAGTCCCTTTGTCGCTCTAGCGAGGCATTTGACGTAGATTTTTGACTCTTCTCTCCTCAAATTTCACTAAAAAAAATTAGGATCACGCGGGTATCTTGGAATCGTTCTGACGGTTTTGTGACGAGAACATTGTTCTTGATGCCTCCTACATTTAGGGGTTGTGGCAGTGTCCCAGGGAGTTGAGCTTCGAGGTGTTGTCGTCACAATTTTATCGTTGCAGTTCTGGAATACCTGAGTTCGCCGACATCGAAAATCTCTTTTATGCAGTTGTTGGTGAGATAACCTCGACGCCACCCAGTACTAGGGCGGGAGTTCGGGAGTATTGCCATAACTCGTATAACGGATGCTTTTCGAAGGTTGAGGTAAATGATTTCCGAAGGTTTCTTGGTTATGTGTTGAAGGATGGATACAGCTGGATGTAGAATTTGCTGGTTTTGGGTGAGATACTATGCTTCCCATGTATCCCCAACACCTGATTGCATAACCAGAAAGTTTCGGGAGTTTATAAGTGGGAATTCAAGTAGCTCCTAGTATATCTTTCTGGCAGATGTATGATATGAAATTGGGGTTCGACGTGTAGTGGTCCGCCTATCCACGGTTGGTTTTACAGTGGTCTCATTGTGTCTTAAAGAGTCCTTGGCTATGCTGACTCGGGGACGCTTCGTATGTCATGTGCACTGCCTTGTACATTATGGTGATGTACAATCGAGCCCGTGTGGGCGCCACCACAAAAACTTTGGACGAAATCTCTATCATATGTTTGTTCCGGCTTATTTTGCAAGCCAATCCATTGTTTTTTGTTGTTGTTTTGATTGCGGTATTCGAGTTGCTTCAAGTCAAGTGTTGATTCCATACCTTTCCTAAGCGGTGTTCTCATATGTCTATGTGAATACTAATACTTCATGATAATCGAGATTGTCATGTCAATCCTTTTTCAATCGGCGTGTTCTCTCTTCAAGTGGATCCGATCATTTTCAACATCCGCAAGATCCAATCTCAGTTTTCTCAACGGTGTTCTTTTCATCCATCCCAAGTTGTCTTTGTTTTCCCACCCCCCACCCTTGTTTCTTCAAGGACTCGGATTTCTTAATCAAGTATCCATCTTATGGATGTGAAGTCTATTCTTTCTTTTCTTTCAATGTTCTTATCCCGTGATTCTCAAGAAGATACTAACGGAGCTTCAAGTTCGTCACTCTCCACTCGTTTTCTTCTCCGGTGGATTTCAATTCAAGCTTTGTCGATCATATCCTGTCCTCGTTTCAAATGTTTTCTCATACCGGTGCACCACTTATCATTCACCTCTTAGCTTTTCACTATTCCGGATTGCCTCAATAATTAATGGTGGTGTTTCTCGTCGTCATTCTCAGATTTTGAAGACCGAAGAAGAGTTTCTCTTAAATCATATTTGTTCTCGTGAAGATTCATGGTTCTAGCTTGACACCATCCTCTTATAATTGTTTCTCATTGTGAGAATTCTTTTCACCCATCCGGAGCAATTCAGGAGTATTTTTCAGTTTGATTATCCGGAGCCCATCATCTCAGAATTATTCATTCCAGCTTTCAGCTCTCATTTTCTAAATCTTACCGATACATCATTCAAATATCCTCTAATCAGTTCAGGATCTCTTCGTGCTCATGTATCTAAATCCTAGAAAGCATCCTCGTTCATTTGCTATTTCTTCTTGGTGTTTCCTTATATTTTATTCATTCATTTTCAATTCTTATGGTGGTTCATTAAAGATTTCTCTTCCTTCGTTATCATATCAATTCATTTGTTCTTTCCAATCCTACCGGCGGTTCAGTGAAGATCTTTCCAAGTTGACGCTATATCTATCTTAATCCTTTCTACGAGAATAAGTAGTATGCCAAATCCGTTGCTTGGCATCAATTTAATTGATGAATGATAAGCATAATGTAATTCTTATTCTTGTTTCATCGAGTATATTCAACTCCTTATTCCGGAGGCTCATCAAATTCTTGGTTTCAATTGTTCATCTTTCTTTTCCGGAGTTCCTTTCAACTTACCTTTCATTTGATCATTCTTTTATTACCGGAGTTCTTCATGAAGGTTACATGGTGGTTCGTCAAGGATTCCTCTCATTCTTCAATTGCTCGTCAAGAATTATCTCGAAGCGATGATCCGCCAAGCTATACTCTCAAATAAACATGGTGCTCAACACATGTTTTGTTTTGAGGAGTTCAAGCCTTCTTCATCTTGCATTCCAAAGTGCAATTCCTTCTATCTTATCTTTTGAGGTGGTGTTATGTCATTCGTGACAATTTTAGTTCATGTTTCATGATTCAACAGTTGTCAAGAATGGGATAGTTAAACCCATCAACTTCTCCGAGCATGAGCTCTTCTCAGTCCATCAATCTCCTCGTTGGAGTTATCTTGGGTTATATTTCACCTAAAGCTTCTCCTAAGGATTATTCCTATTTATGGTGCTTATAAATGATCCAAGTTCTTCATTTATCCTACCGGTGAAATAGTTTCTCGTCTCCTTGTTCATATCAATTCAAATCCATTGTTTCCGTTAGTGCTAGAATTTCACCTCATAATTTTTGAGATGTCTTCCTTAAGCCCACATCAAGCTTATCCTTTCGTTGTTGATAATCCAACAACTCCGTTCTAGCATTTGTTGTAAACGTGCTCTCTCGAGATCTTGTTTTCTCCTCCGTTCTATCCATTCCATCCTCTCATTTCTTCCGGAGGCATTGTGATGTTTCTATCTTCTCTCATCATCTCAAGTTGTGAGGATTGTGTTCTTTTCGTGCTTATCCTTTTATCCGGAGTGTTGTGTCCTCTGCTCTAGTTCTTTTCGCCTTATCAAGTCTTGCATCTCTTTTCAACCAGAGTGCTATCTAAAATCTCTCTCTAGTGTAAGTTCCCTCAACAATAATATCATAATTGGATCACATAACTATCCCTCAACATGCAACAAAGAGTCACTCCAAAGTCACTAATAGCGGAGAACAAACGAAGAGATTATGGTAGGGTACGAAACCACCTCAAAGTTATTCTTTCCAATCAATCCGTTGGGCTATTCCTATAAGTGTCACAAACAGCCCTAGAGTTCGTACTAGAATAACACCTTAAGACACAAATCAACCAAAACTGTAATGTCACCTAGATACTCCAATGTCACCTCAAGTATCTGTGGGTATGATTATACGATATGCATCACACAATCTCAGATTCATCTATTCAACCAACACATAGGACCTCAAAGAGTGCCCCAAAGTTTCTACCGGAGAATCACGATGAAAACATGTGCCAACCCCTATGCATAGGTTCATGGGCGGAACCCGCAAGTTGATCACCAAAACATACATCAAGTGAATCACGTGGTATCCCATTATCACCCCAGATATGCACGGCAAGACATACATCAAGTGTCCTCAATCTTTAAAGACTCAATCCGATAAGATTACTTCAAAGGGGAAACTCAATTCATTACAAGAGATTAGAGGGGGAGGAGAAACATAAGATCCAACTATAATAGCAAAGCTCGCGATACATCAAGATCGTATCACCTCAAGAACACGAGAGAGAGAGAGAGAGATATCAAACACATAGCTACTGGTACATACCCTCAGCCCCGAGGGAGAACTACTCCCTCCTCGTCATGGAGAGTACCGGGATGATGAAGATGGCCACCGGAGAGGGCTTCCCCCCTTCGGCAGGGTGCCGGAACGGGTCTAGATTGGCTTTCAGTGTCTACGGAGGCTTCTGGCGGCGGAACTCCCGATCTATTGTGCTCTCGGATGTTTTTAGGGTATATGGAGATATATATAGGCGGAAGAAGTACGTCAGGGGGGGCACGAGGGGCGTACGAGGGTGGAGGGCGCGCCCAGGGGGGTGGGCGCGCCCCCCTACCTCGTGGCCTCCTGGAAGCTTCCCTTACGTGCACTTCAAGTCTTCTGGGCTTCTTTCCTTCCAAAAATAGGTTCCGTGAAGTTTCAGGTCAATTGGACTCCATTTGGTTTTCCTTTTCTTCGAAACCCTAAAACAAGGTAAAAACAGAAACTGGCACTGGGCTCTGGGTTAATAGGTTAGTCCCCAAAAATGATATAAAAGTGTACAATAAAGCCCATAAACATCCAAAACAGTAGATAATATAGCATGGAGCAATCAAAAATTATAGATACATTGGAGACGTATCACGGTGTGTGGCTGCCGTCGCAGCAGAATAACAGGGGGTGTGGTGAGTGGAGGGATGGCTTGGCCAACGGTGGGAGTAGTATGGGGGCGGTGAGGCCTCCGCGGCAGCACAGCCGACGAGGGGAGGCAGGAGCAGGCGGCACGACTGGCGTTGCTTTGGGCGGCTGGAGCAAGAAGACCAGAGGTTGAAGAAGCACTAAGGCCATTGGATGGACATCGTACGGTCACTAGAGCTAGAATCGTTCATATTGACTAACTTGACAAAGCCCTCCGTCCCCGTCAACTTAGTAGGCCCACAAGTTAGCCTCCCACAGTGGTGGGTCCCAGCTTGCGCGGGGTATTCATTTTTTTGTGCGCAATAAGGAGGCACTTCCTTGCGTGCGAAGATATAGTTGGTGGGTCCGACCTGTCAGCGGGGGGAACATTTTTTTCGCGAAATACAGAGGACCTTCCGGTGGGTCCCAGATGTCAGGTGGAGGAATCATTATTTTGCGCGTAATAAGGAGGCATTTCCTAATGTGCGGCCGTGGACCCAGCTGTCAGCCTCTCCACGTACAGTCCACTTCCGATGGATGTCGTTCGTTGACCATGTTGACCACGCCGCGCCGAGAGCACCAGGGCGGTGGATGATGGCGAGGCCTATGAAGGGAACGACACGGAGCCGGGGAAGACACGGCAGTGGCTGCCCACGCAGTGGAGAATATGAGGGTTGACTGGTTCGGCTGCCATCGCCGGAAAATAACAGGAGGTGTGGGTGAGTAGAGGGATAGACAGGCCAGGGATGCGAGTATATGATGGGGCCGTGAGGCCTGCCCGGCAGCACATCTGGCCACGGGAGGCGGGAGCAGGCGGTTCTGACGGTGCTGGTTTGGGCGGCTGGGGCAGGAAGATTAGAGACTGAAGAAGCACGATTCCCGTTAGATTGACATCTGACGGTCTGACGATGGTAGAGTCGATTGTTGACTAAGTTTCTTTTTTGATAAACCTTGTGTATGCATGAACTTAGTAGGCCCACAAGTCAGCCTCCAAATCTGTGGCAGACAACATAGAGCCCATTTGCTATTTTTTAATAATTTGCAGCCCATTTGCTAATTCTTAAGTAATTTATTACATCCCATTTTCTGCCCAGGACCACGGTCAAAATGTTCAACCTTATTTTGCATATTTCGGTGGAGTCCGAACTTTTGTAATCCCAAAATAATAAACATTTTTTAAGAACTTATTGATTTGCCAAAAAAATCGTTTTGTTTTTGTAAGCAAATAAGACGTGGGACAATTGAGTTGGTTTAAGGGAAAACCAGTGGTAAAAAAATCAGCGCTGGGAGGGAAAACAACAACAAAAATAAGGATGTAAATATGAAAAGTGAATTTTATGTATTTTCAATATAATGATAAGTGTATATGAACTAGTAAAACTATAGGTAGAGATTAGAAAATGGATGTAGGACATGCATTTCAAGAGGAAAATAGAACTGGGCTGTGTGTTTGATTCAGTAAAAAAAGTGCATGTGGATGTTGTAAGACAAAATATAACTAACACTGGCAGGCCAGAGACCAGTAGATACCTGCTGGATCTTTGTGCCCCGTTGTCGTCTTGGGCTGGGCCTGTTAAAAACAAAACCAAGTCTGGGCAGTCTACAGCCCAGTTGAAACTTGCTCGACCTAAAAAAACAATATACGTGCTCAATAAACGAGAGAATTCTGCAACTACAGACTGATAACTGGGATGCGGTAGGGATATTGTTTTTTCATCGTGATAATAAGAGCATGCATTTGTTTTGAAAATTTTGGAGAACTGGGAATTCGACGAGAGGTGCTTATGCTACCCATCAAATAAAAATCAGGTGCCTAAAAATTCGTTTCGAAAAAAATGATTCATCTTTATATCCACGTCGACCCTCGGCATGATGGTTGGAAGCAAATGCCAAGTTCATACCAAAAGATCGTTAACAACAAAACCAACTGGCGGACGACAAGGTAGTACAAGTACCAATACCTAACTAACTTACAATCTTTTTAGTCCTGGCCCTAGTGTTCGTCCGGTAGAAAATCTTGCAGAGGACGAGCTCCCGCTCCTTCTCTTGCTCCAGGTCCCGAGGTGGTACTGGTGCATCACCCAGTTGGTCCTCTGCTGGTCGAAGTTCTTGTTGGTGTGCAGCACCAGAACCTTTTTGTTGCCCGTCTGCCAGCCGTTGACCATCACCGGCAAGGTATTGCCGGTGTTGTGCCACATCGCGTGCATGCCGCACTCCGACTGTATCTTGCGACGCGTCCACGTGCCCCTTTTGAGCGCCCTGGAATTGCGCTGGAAGAAATGCTTTCTTAGGCCTCAAGGTGCTCGATCAGCTCCTGATCTGTGGGATCGAACTTGACGCCAGCCGGCAGCATCGTCCAATCCTTTTTCGAATTGCATGGGTTAATTCCAGTTATATGGTACTCGGTGTATGATCAATTGATTGTTTTAAGTGAATGATGAAAGATTTCGACAGATAAGTGGTACTCCAAATCTGAAGTCCAGAATACCCGAACACGCCGTCGGGATTCTTGTGTCACCTCACGTGCAACGTGTTGTCACGTCAATTCAATGTGTGGACATGATGAATAATTTGACCGATGTATACTAGTACTACTACTGTACTACTTACTAGTCATATTTAGTGTCACATTTTAACCATAGGTTTAACTAACAAGTACGCACTTGAAGCCTAAGTGATATATATATATATATATACTGCAAAAAATCTCCATCATCATTATCAGTACATCCTGCGCAGGTGAGTGAGGATGCACTTGATCCTAGAAAGGTATCTATCCTTCAAACCAGAGGAGTGCTTCAAACTAACAACAGTACATAATATCTAACAAAAGAGGGTCGTGCTACAGCAGCAGAATACATGGCTCAGTCTACATATCAGTACGAATCAAGTTATGCATATTTGCTGTTGGCATGAACCACATAGCCGCATGTCGGGTTTGCAAAAGCCATCCATCCCATGGAAGCTTGATGCCTTTCACACACTAAAGATTATCTGGCAACAAGCTGTGTCGATAAATCTCTAGATATGGTGATTCATGAAACCCATGGTATGATGTGTAAAAACAGTCCCCCTAGCAAATGGAATTTGCATAGCACGGTAATCATCGCCGGTGATATGATCGATGATTGGTTGGATGATCGGATAGTTGAGCCCGAGGAACATGGAGTGGTTGTCGAGGCTGTAAACCCGCCTCCAGTTGAATGCCCCTGGCCCAACGGAGCTGTGATCTTTCTTGAACACGAAGCAGCCATAGCCATCAATGTCACGAACGCCCCAGGCATTGTACTGCATGTGGTTTGATGAAATGGTTTGGTCAATTTGGTACGTGCAAATGAGCATCAAATGACCACCATCAGTTGAACGAATGATAAACCACCACCCATCAGCTGGTATGATTCCAGGTCTTGGAATCATGAAGGCTAGCGCATTTGCGTCTGCTGCAACAATTCAAATTGGAGACCAAAAGGACAAAAATAAACAATCATGTTCAGAGTATGTGTGGAATTAAGATTATTATAACAGTGACACATATCATAGACAGAGAATTGCAATGCCGTGGTCATAATCATACCCCAAGTTAAAAAAATAAGCCAATGGCTTTCATATTCTTTTTATTATTATTATTTTATTTTAGAAAAGGAGGATTAATGGCTTTCATATTCTAGCAATATATCATGCTTCAAACATCATGTAACAATGAGAGGAAAACAGATATGACAGGGCCTACTCATATTCTACCATAGCACTTACTACAGTTATCATATCAACTCTAAGCAATAACATGTGTTGTTATAAAATCCTGGAAATGAGAGTAACATATAGCAATCATGAGGTTATACTCATAATATCTATTCTAACAATCATTAGATACCAATTGTGCTCATATCAACTCTAACAATAACATGTGTGGTCATAAAAAACTAGGAAATGAGAGGAACATATAGCAATGATGTGGTCATAGACATACTATATATTCTAAATTTGTAACAATGAACAGGTAGTCGCATTCTTAAGGTAAAGATGAGATGAGATAGAACAATTACACGACGATAGATGCCACCAGTATAGGCAGCCAATCTATGTGTCGACCGCATAAACGATGCCATCGTGCACTATAGCATCAGACAGAAGTGTTGGGTAAAGAGAATCGATGATGAGCCATAACCATGTATGGAGACTGGATTCCAGATAGACTAATCCCATGTTCAACACGGCAATGAGCTTGTAATACATGTAATCTTCTGATGGTGTGGGCACTTCGCAGATTACAACCTTCAGCAAACAGAGGTCGAGCCAAAAGCTCGATGCGTCTCGTGCGTAGTAGGTAGGAGTGTCCGGCGGGCCACGAGGCTCGATTGCGGCATTATCCAAAGATGGAAGGGTGATCTCTTGCTGGGTGTAGATATCCATGAGACACCACGGACTACCGGATTGGTGGATGAGGATGATCCAGTTGGCCTTCATGCCCGCCCAGTAGTCGCCGCGCATGAAGGACAGGTGGACGGGTAGTGGTAGCATGTCGAGGGGCACTAGGGCAACCTCCGTAGGATCGTCAAGTCGATGTCTGGGCCACCTGCGAGGATCGGGCATCAGCAAGCAGGGTGTCTTGAAAAGAGCCGGCCGGTTGCAGACGAGTAGACGGTACAAAGACACCGAGCATGCGGCCAGACGAACGGTGCTGAGTAGGTCCATATGATTACAGATCTGCTCCAAGAGAACATCGGGGAGGGAATTCCAATCGCGGCTCTGCGTGTCAGTCGGTTCTGCCATTGGGGTTTTTGGTGCCTGCGAGCCAGCGGGGAAGTGGATTCGGGCGGGCGAGCGAAGAAGCTTCTCCTCGCGTGGCCTGATACGTCCATTTTGCATCATGATTTTATATCGATATTTATTGCATTATGGGTTGTTATTACACATTATGTCACGGTACTTATGCCTATTCTCTCATATTTTACAAGGTTTACATAAAAGAGGGGGATGGCGGCAGTTGGGATTCTGGGCTAGAAAAGGAGCAAATATTAGAGACATATGCTGCACAGCTCTAAAAGTCCTAAAACTCCAAGAAGACGTTTTCCAAATATATAAAAAATACTGAGAGCAGGAACTTCACCAGGGGGCCACACCCTGCCCACGAGGGTGGGGGGCGCGTCCTACCCCCTGGGCGTGCCCTCCCGACCTCGTGGGCCCCCTGGTGGCCCTCCGGTGACCATCTTCTGCTATATGAAGTCTTTCGATGGGAAAAAATTAAGAAGCCATCTTCTCGGACGAAACTCCGCCGCCACGAGGCAGAACCTTGGCAGAACCAATCTAGGGCTCTGGCGGAGCTGTTCTGTCGGGGAAACTTCCCTCCCGGAGGGGGAAATCATCGCCATCATCATCACCAACGCTCCTGTCATCGGGAGAGGGTAATCTCCATCAACATCTTCAGCAGCACCATCTCCTCTCAAAACCCTAGTTCATCTCTTGTATCCAATTCTTGTCTCCAAGTCTGGGACTGGTGCTAGTAGGTTCCTAGTAGTGTTAATTACTCCTTGTAGTTGATGCTAGTTGGTTTAAATGGTGGAAGATCATATGTTCAGATCTTATATGCATATTAATAGCCCTTTGATTATGAACATGTTTATGCTTTGTGAGTAGTTACATTTGTTCCTGAGGACATGGGAGAAGTCTTGCTATTAGTAGTCATGTGAATTTGGTATTCGTTCGATATTTTGATGAGATGTATGTTGTCTCTCCTCTAGTGGTGTTATGTGAACGTCGACTATATGACACTTCACCATTATTTGGGCCTAGAGGAAGGCATTGGGAAGTAATAAGTAGATGATGGGTTGCTAAAGTGATAGAAGCTTAAACCCTAGTTTATGCGTTGCTTCGTAAGGGGCTGATTTGGATCCATATGTTTCATGCTATGGTTAGGTTTACCTTAATACTTTTGTTGTAGTTGCGGATGCTTGCAATAGAGGTTAATCATAAGTGGGATGCTTGTCCAAGTAAGGGCAGCACCCAAGCACCGGTCCACCCACATATCAAATTATCAAAGTACCGAACGTGAATCATATGAACATGATTAAAACTAGCTTGACGATATTCCCATGTGTCCTCGGGAGCGCTTTTCTCTATATAAGAGTTTGTCCAGGCTTGTCCTTTGCTACAAAAAGGATTGGGCCACCTTGCTGCACCTTATTTACTTTTGTTACTTGTTGCTCGCTACAAATTATCCTATCACAAAACTATCTATCACCACTTATTTCAGTACTTGCGGAGAATACCTTGCTGGAAACCGCTTATCATTATCTTATGCTCCTCGTTGGGTTCGACACTCTTACTTATCGAAAGGACTACGATAGATCCCCTATACTTGTGGGTCATCAAGACTCTTTTCTGGCGTCGTTGCCGGGGAGTGAAGCGCCTTTGGTAGGTGGAATTTGGTAAGGAAAAATTTATATAGTGTGCTGAAATTTACTGTCACTTGTTACTATGGAAAGTAATCCTCTGAGGGGCTTGTTCGGGGTATCTTCACCCCGACGAGTAGAGCAAAGAGTTGCTCCTCAACCTACTGAAGCTACTGAAAATGAAAATGAAAATGTCTGCTTTGAAATTCCTTCGGGTGTGATAGAAAAACTGCTAGCTAATCCCTTTTTAGGAGATGGAACAAAACATCCTGATGAGCATCTAATATATGTGGATGAAGTTTGTGGATAATTTAAGCTTGTAGGTGTACCCGGAGATGTTGTTAAGAAGAAGGTCTTCCCTTTATCTTTGAAGGGAGATGCATCGACATGGTATAGGCTATGTGATGATATGGGGTCTTGGAATTACAAACGATTGAAATTGGAATTTCATCACAAGTTTTATCCTATGCATCTTGTTCATCGTGATCGCAATTATATATATAATTTTTTGCCTCGCGAAGGAGAAAGCATCGCTCAAGCTTGGGGGAGGCTTAAATCAATGTTGTATTCATGCCCCAATCATGACCTCTCAAGAAAAATGATTATTCAAAATTTCTATGCTCGGCTTTCTGATAACAAGCGCACCATGCTTGATACTTCTTGTGCTGGCTCTTTTATGATGAAGGCTATTGAATTCAAATGGGATTTATTGGAAAGAATTAAACGCAACTCTGAAGATTGGAATCTCGACAAAGGTAAGGAGTCAGGTATAACACCTAGTTTTGATTGTGTTAAATCTTTTATGGATACCGATATTTTTCATAAATTTAGCACTAAATATGGACTTGACTCTGAGATAGTAGCTTCTTTCTATGAATCTTTTGCTACTTATGTTGATCTCCCCAAGGAGAAGTGGTTTAAATATCATCCTCCCATAGAAGTAAAAGTAGCTGCACCTATTAAAGTTTAAGAAAAGATTGTCACTTATAATGATCCTATTGTTCCTACTTCTTATGTTGAGAAACCACCTTTCCCTGTGAGGATAAAGGATCATGCTAAAGCTTCAACTGTAGTTCGTAAAAGAAATATTAAAACATATACACCTCCTGAGCATGTTAAAGTTGAACCTAATATTGCTATTGTTAAAGATCTCTTATCTGATAATATTGATGGGCATGTTATTTATTTCTGTGATGAAACTGCTAGAATTTCTAAACCCTATGATAAAGATAACCTAGACCTGTGGTAGGCATGCCTGTTATTTATGTTAAAATAGGAGATCATTGTTATCATGGCTTATGTGATATGGGTGCTAGTGCTAGTGCAATACCTATTTGCCTATATAGAGAAATCATGCATGATATTGCACCTGTTGAATTAGAAGATATTGATGTCACAATTAAACTTGCCAATAGAAATACTATTTCACCAATGGGAATTGTTAGAGATGTTGAAGTCTTGTGTGGGTAAACTAAATATCCTGCTGATTTTCTTGTTCTTGGTTCCCCACAAGATAGCTTTTCTCCCATTATATTTGGTAGACCCTTCCTGAACACTGTTAATGCTACCATAGATTGCAAAAGGGATGTGGTTACTATCGGTTTAGATGATATGACTCATGAATTTAATTTCTCTAAATCTAGTAGACAACACCGTGAAGACGAATTACCTAGTAAGGATGAAATAATTGGTCTTGCTTCTATTGCCGTACCTCCTAGTGATCCTTTAGAACAATACTTGCTAGACCATGAAAATGACATGTTTATGAATGAAAGAAGGGAATTAGACGAAGTATTCTTTCAACAGGAACCTATTCTGAAAAACAATTTACCTGTTGAAATCCTAGGGGATCCTCCTCCACGCCAGGTTGATCCCATGTTTGAGCTTAAACCGTTACCTGATACTCTTAGATATGCTTATCTTGATGAGAAAAAGATATATCATGTTATTATTAGTGCTAACCTTTCAGAGCATGAGGAAGAGACATTATTGAAAACTCTGAAGAAGCACCGTGCTGCTACTGGGTATACTCTTGATGATCTTAAGGGCATTAGTCCCACTCTATGTCAACATAAAATTAATTTGGAAGAAGATGCTAAACCAGTTCGTGATCATCAACGCTGGCTGAATCCTAAAATGAAAGAAGTGGTAAGAAAGGAAATACTAAAGCTCCTTGAGGCAGGTATAATCTATCCCGTTGTTGATAGTCAGTGGGTAAGCCATGTCCATTGTGTCCCTAAGAAGGGAGGTATTACTATTGTTCCAAATGATAAAGATGAATTGATCCCTCAAAGATTTATTACAGGTTATAGGATGGTGATTGATTTCCGCAAATTAAATAAGTCTACTAAAAAGGATCATTACCCCTTACCTTTTATCAATCAAATGCTAGAAAAGATTATCCAAGCATACACATTTTTGCTTTCTAGATGGTTATTCTGGTTTCTCTCAAATACCTGTGTCAGCCAAAGATCAATCAAAGACTACTTTTACATGCCCTTTTGGTACTTTTGCTTATAGACGTATGTCTTTTGGTTTATGTAATGCACCTGCTACCTTTCAAAGATGCATGATGGCTATATTCTCTGACTTTTGTGAAAAGATTTGTGAGGTTTTCATGGACGATTTTTCCATCTATGGATCTTCTTTTGATGATTGCTTGAGCAACATTGATCGAGTTTTGCAAAGATGTGAAGAAACTAATCTTGTCTTGAATTGGAAAAAGTGCCACTTTATGGTTAATGAAGGTATTGTCTTGGGGCACAAAGTTTCTGAAAGAGGTATTGAAGTTGATAAAGCCAAAGTTGATGCTATTGAGAAGATGCCATGTCCCAAGGACATCAAAGGTGTAAGAAGTTTCCTTGGTCATGCCGGATTTTATAGGAGGTTTATTAAGGACTTCTCAAAAAAATCTCGACCTCTGACTAATTTATTACAAAAATATATACCATTTGCTTTTGATGATGATTATGTAGAAGCATTTGAAATACTTAAGAAAGCATTGATCTCTGCACCTATTGTTCAGCCACCGGATTGGAATTTACCATTTGAAATTATGTGTGATGCCAGTGCTTATGCTGTAGGTGCTGTTCTAGGACAAAGAGTTGATAAGAAATTAAATGTTATCCAATATTCTAGTAAAACCCTAGACAATGCTCAAAGAAATTATTCTACTACTGAAAAAGAATTCTTAGCGGTTGCATTTGCTTGTGATAAGTTCAGACCTTATATTGTTGATTCTAAAGTAACTGTTCACACTGATCATGTTGCTATTAAATATCTGATGGAAAAGAAAGATGCTAAACCTAGACTTATTAGATGGGTTCTCTTGCTACAAGAATTTGATTTGCATATTGTTGATAGAAAGCGAGCTGAGAACCCCGTTGCAGACAATTTGTCTAGGTTAGAAAATGTGCTTGATGACCCACTTCCTATTGATGATAGCTTTCCTGATGAGCAACTAAATATCATAAATGCTTCTCATACTGCTCCATGGTATGCTGATTATGCTAATTACTTTGTTGCTAAGTTTATACCACCTAGTTTCACATACCAGCAAAAGAAAAAGTTCTTCTATGATTTGAGGCATTACTTTTGGGATGACCCACATCTTTATAAAGAAGGAGTAGATGGTGTTATTAGACGTTGTGTACCTGAGCATGAACAGGAACAGATCCTACGCAAGTGTCACCCCGAAGCTTATGGAGGACACCATGCTGGAGATAGAACGACACCTAAGTTATTGCAATCTGGTTTTTATTGGCCTACTCTCTTCAAGGATGCCTGTAAGTTTGTCTTATCTTGTGATGAATGTCAAAGAATTGGCAATATTAGTAGACGTCAAGAAATGCCTATGAATTATTCACTTGTTATTGAACCATTTGATGTTTGGGGCTTTGACTATATGGGACCCTTTCCTTCCTCTAATGGATATACACATATTTTAGTTGCTGTTGATTATGTTACTAAGTGGGTAGAATCTATTCCAACTAGTAGTGCTGACCATAACACTTCTATTAAAATGCTTAAAGAAGTTATTTTTCCAAGATTTGGAGTCCCTAGATATTTAATGACTGATGGTGGTTCACATTTTATTCATGGTGCTTTCCGTAAAATGCTTGCTAAATATGATGTTAACCATAGAATTGCATCTCCTTATCATCCTCAGTCTAGTGGTCAAGTAGAATTGAGTAATAGAGAACTCAAATTAATTTTGCAAAAGACTGTTAATAGATCTAGAAAGAATTGGTCCAAGAAACTTGATGATGCATTATGGGCCTATAGAACTGCATATAAAAATCCTATGGGTATATCTCCGTATAAAATGGTCTATGGAAAAGCATGTCACTTACCTCTCGAACTAGAACACAAGGCTTATTGGGCTATTAAAGAACTCAATTATGATTTTAAACTTGCCGGTGAGAAGAGGCTATTTGATATTAGCTCGCTTGATGAATGGAGAACCCAAGCCTATGAAAATTCCAAGTTGTTTAAAGAAAAAGTTAAAAGATGGCATGGCAAAAGAATACAAAAGCGTGAGTTTAATGTAGGTGATTATGTATTGCTATACAACTGTCGTTTAAGATTTTTTGCAGGAAAACTTCTCTCTAAATGGGAAGGCCCTTACGTTATCGAGGAGGTCTATCATTCCGGTGCTATAAAAATCAACAACTTCGAAGGCACAAATCTGAAGGTGGTGAACGGTCAAAGAATCAAGCATTATATCTCAGGTAATCCTATAAATGTTAAAACCAATGTTATTGAAACCATAACCCCGGAGGAATACATAAGGGACACTTTCCGGAATGTTTCAGACTCCGAAAAGGAATAGGTATGTGGTACGGTAAGTATACCGACTCCAAAACAATTTTTAAGGCAATATTTCTCCGTTTTGGAATATTTAGAAAAATAGGAAAATAAGTAGCAGTCCGGGAAGGACACGAGGGCTCCACGAGGGTGGAGGGCGTGCCCTACCCTACTGGGCGTGCCCCCCTACCTCGTGGGCACCTCGTGTGCTCTCCGGACTCCGTTTTCATACACGACACGTATTTTGGTCGGTAAAAATTCATTATATAATCTCCCGGGGGTTTTGACTCCCGTATCACGTAGATATCTCTTGTCTTTGTTTTTGAGCTATCCTACTGCAGACAGAGCAACATGTCGTCCTAGGATTCGGAAGGAGAAAGCTACGTGGCTGATTACCTTGCAGATCCTAAGGTCTATGGGGATGTGGAGCATTGAGGTTGGACTACGGAAGAAGAAGAGGACTATGAACCCAAAGGAAAGGAGGAGACGAGCTCAGATGAAGATGAAGTCCCACTACCTCAACCTGGGGACATGCATGTGGAGTTCAAAAAGTCAAGCCTCCCGGATAGGGTAAAGAAACCTAAGATTGAGTTTATCCCTTTTCGCCTCTTGTAGGAGAACAAGCAGGAACTATGCAAAAAGATACTGAGCTTGGAGCAGGAGATTGAGGACCTAAGGGACCAAAATTCTATCCTCAAGCGCAAATTAAGGAAGAAGCCTACGCCATCACCAAAATCACCACTGTCTCCACAAACAAAGAAGAATTGAGTATCTGGTATGGGCACTCCACTTGGCAACTGCCAAGCTTCGGGGAGTGCCCCGGTATCGTATCACCATCACTTTTATCTTTACTGTTTTTCTTAGTTCGATCCTTTTGGTAATATCTTGATCTAGTAGAATAAAAGTTCTTAGTATGATCTAGTTGTGAGTTTTGCTTTATAATTCCTCTATGTAATCGAGTCCATGAGCTATATAATAAAGATTAGTGTTGAGTCAAGGGCTTGATTATTTTGCCATGATCCTAACCGAATAAAAGAAAATAGAAAGAAATAAAAAGAAACAAAGAGATCATGTGAATCTTATGGAGAGTAATGAGCTCACATAGAAAAAGTATGATGAATAAAAGTTGTTGAGGGTTGAAAAACATAGTTTTGGTCATCGTTGCAATTAATAGGAAGTAATAAAGAAAGAGGGGTCTTCACATATAAATATACTATCTTGGACATCTTTTATGATTGTGAGCACTCATTAAAATATGACATGCTAAAGAGTTGGCGTTGGACAAGGAAGACAACATAATGGGTTATGTTTTCTTACATCTGAGATAAATTATATTGTCATGGATCATCTGACATGGTTGAGCTTGCCTTTCCCCCTCATGCTAGCCAAATTCATCGCACCAAGTACAGATACTACTTGTGCTTCCAAATAGCCTTAAACCAGTTTTGCCATCAGAGTCCACCATACCTAGGCCTGGGCGTTCGGTATAAACCGAAAATTCGGTTTCTACCATTCGGTGTTTATTAAATTTCGGTTAGTAAAAATAGAAACCGTAAATGCTAGCTAAATATAGCTAACCGAAATTCCGGTTAAATGAAGTTTCGGTGCGGTTTTCGGTTTTATACCGAAAAACCACGCTTCAACTATCCATGCTTAGATTGTAGCAGTGGCACCCTACCACGACCGGTTTTCCGGGTAATAAATTTCCAGAAAAGACCGTCGTGCTCATCAGCCCCAGGATTACCGTTAGCTGATGAGGCTCCAACTTGATGTAGAAATTCCAAGCAAAATACAAAATATGTAGTATAAGACCATTCTGGCCTGTGAGTACAACAAATGGTTTCTAGTGGTTGATGGCGGAAGCGGGTTGTGAAACATCAGTGTCTATGGGACTCCATTTCCCACGGGAACAGCTGACCAGGTTAATTCCTATCTTCGCGAGGCTGCTATCTCCATTGAGTGGGTTCCGGGGCTGGCATCGCGTCGCTCCTCTCCATGCAAGAAAATCTGGCCAAGACAATAGCCAGGGACGAGCCAGTGAGTACTTTTGAATGTACTCGCAAACATTATGAACACAGGTATAATATAACAATGATGTGCTGAAAATATTTTATGCTCATGACGTCAGTCACAAAAGATAAATGAAACTTTGATGCGTGCAAGCAAGTTATTTATAAAATTACAATAACATAGTAGTATTAAAATTTATGAAGTAAATAACAAGCGAGCCACAATCAGGCGTCTTAGCGACACCACATAAAGGGCTTTAAAAGAAATACCACAGTCGGGCGTCTGAGCGACACCACATAAAGGGCTTTAAAAGAAATGCCACAGTCGGGCGTCTGAGCGACACCACATAAAGGGCTTTAAAAGAAATGCCACAGTCGGGCGTCTGAGCGACACCACATAAAGGGACTTTAAAAGAAATGCCACAGTCGGGCGTCTGAGCGACACCACATAAAGAGCTTTAAAAGAAATGCCA
>NC_041392.1:624764970-624772612 GCF_002162155.2 Triticum dicoccoides
GGGCGTCTGAGCGACACCACATAAAGGGCTTTAAAAGAAATGCCACAGTCGGGCGTCTGAGCGACACCACATAAAGGGCTTTAAAAGAAATGCCACAGTCGGGCGTCTGAGCGACACCACATAAAGGGCTTTAAAAGAAATACCACAGTCGGGCGTCTGAGCGACACCACATAAAGGGCTTTAAAAGAAACAATCATAATGAATATCCCGGAGGTAGAACCTTCCCAGAGATACTCGGTAATAACAATAATATCACGGGTTAGTCAACAATAATAATAATCATAGATATCACAAGTCACGAGTAGTAATTCCATTTTCTGGTTAACAGTTTCACCTCCGAAGACCGACACTAAGACCGACACCTGACCCATCCCAGACTGTAATCTTTAACCATGGACACGGCTATTCGAATAGGTTTATTCTCTGCAGAGGGTGTACTCTTTACCCACGAGTAACGGGTTTCTTTAGTCCATCGGGACTAATTCCGTCTACGGTCTTTTTGTTGAAAACACACCTATCTTGCACACACCAGCTTATCTCACACGTGTCTGGAATCACCCACGACACCTGTTAAGCAAACTCTAAGTGGGGAGGCTACAACCTCGCGTAGCATGGGATCAAATTTATATCGCGCGCTCTAAGGGGTGGCCTCCCCTCTCGGTCCCAACCGGAAACACCCATGCCCCCGGACCAGGTGGCCTGCCTACCAGCTACAACCGGTATCCTCCACCATGGCCTCTCTGTACGGTGTGTGCTAGAAAGAGGTTGACAACTTACTGAACCGTACTCTACTTGCTGTAGAGACGAGTGGTAGTACGAAACAAGTATGGGGGTTACTGGAACAAGACTCGATCTACGGTCGACTCAGGAGGTTTAAGTATTCCCTGCATGATTAGTATAACGAATATATTTCATCCAACAGAGTCACCTCTCATATCACCTTACCATGCCATACCAGACATAACCGTCCCGACGGAGACCGGCGACAAACTCATACCTACCCAAGGCAGAGGTTTTCCCGGTTTCCTGCCGGTATGCATGCAAGGCTCATGAGGGTGATTATCATCACAAGTGTGTTCATTTCCAACAGCATGGAAATCAATAACATGCACCCATGCATATGATCATATCACATGAAATAACAAGTCCTTCGAAATGCGGTGGTGTTATAAATGCATCAACGATCACACCAAAAACAGTATGCCGGGATTCAGAATGCTTGCCTTCATTGTGTGGAAAGGCAGGGTGCACTCCAAAACTTTTGAAAGTTTCTTCTCTCTCCCCAAAATCCTATTTAAAAATATATTTGAATTAACACACATTTCAAAAACAGTACAAAAAAGTTGTTTGAAATTTTTTCAAATAAATCTTAAAATAAACTAGATCAAATTTGAGAAAGGTAGGAAAAAGAATCAACTCATTTGGACTTATACTTAAAAAGTTATAGCCAGTCAAAGATTTGGTCAAATCTGTTTTTAAAATAAGACAGAAAAGAAAACGTTTCAGATAGAAATACGCTTTCGGTGCAGAGGAGGCGTACTTGAGGCTTTACGCCTCCACTTAACCACGTGGACAGACACGGGGTCGCTGACAGTGGATCCGCCACTCCAGGGCGATCCTCCCGGTGGTCGCCAGGTAGGTGGGGACGGAGGGAGCTGCCGGCGGCGAGCTTCTCGGCGGAGGTGGCCTCGGGAGCAAAGTGATTTTTCTCCCGCGGTGTGTCCCGATTAAAATTGAGTAGTGGGGATGGCTCACGGGAAGGTGAGGAAGCTCTTGGTGGAGAGAACGGAGAGTGGGAGGCCCTGGTGGTGCCGAATTGGCCGGGGCAGTGGCGGCGGCTGTAGTTGCCGGAGATGAGGAAGGAGACCTCCCCCGGGCCGATTTGCTGCCATGGGAGGACTAGGGGAGCATTCTAAGGCTTCCTGTGTGCACGGGGAGGCTCGGGGGCCTCCTTTTATAGCTCGTCGAGGTCGGTTCCGCGGCGGCCGGATAAGCTCTCCGGCGAACCGCCTCTTTGTAGCTTGCAGGGCAACGTGGCGTGGCTGGGGATGACGGCAAGAGCTAGTGGATTAGTGGGCGCTGCTCCAGGGGCCAGGTGGCGAGCGGGAGTGGCTTTGGCGGCGCCGACATGGCCAGAGGCTGTCGGGCGGCGGTGGCGGCTAGCGCTTGGCCTGTCGGGCTCGGCGGGGCTGCTTGGCATGTTGCGGTGAGAAGGGGAGTGCGTGGCGAGGTGCTGCAGAGCGGGCCAAAGCGGTGGGGCCAGCGTGTCAGCTCGGGCGCGGGTCGTGCAATACGCGCGCTCTGCTCGCGCTCCGGGCGTGCACGGGACGTGTTCGACACTATGCCAGAGCACGCTAGAGGTCGCGGTCGAGGCTGGCAATTAACAGACCCAGGTTAGGAGCAACTGGAATCCTAGTGGACATGCTAGTATGATCCGAGGTGCAAGGTCACAATGCAAAGACAAAATCATGTCAAAACTGGCCATGCACACCAGGTGTTTGACAAAATGTTAAAGGCTTCTAAGCAACTCTTGGGGTGGCCCAAATCTCCAGATCAAGATCTCCTTAGATGCAAGAGAGAGTGGTGAGGTTATTTGGACAAAAGGAGAAACTTGTTAGTGCAAGTTTTATAAAACTTCAATACTGGACAGGAAATAAATAGCATTATTACATGAACCAAAAATGATCCAAAAGGTGCATGCTCCTGGACTTAAGGGTTTAACATGGAGGACTACAAGTAGGAGAAAGAATCAAGGGCTAAAGAGCAAGCAAAAATATGGTTGCTGTACAAACCATCCAGTTGGTCCAGAATGAAGATGAGGTTGATTCACTCAAATTTTTCAAAGAACATAAATAGGTTTTTTGCACAAAGTGGAATAATAGGCTCCTACTGACCTCCCCTAATTTTTGTAGAAGTTTTAAAGAAATATTTAAATAGGTTGTAGTGTAAAATTGCTCACTGGACCAGAGAACAAAATTTGCTGTGGAGCTCAAAATATTTTATGAATGAAATATATTTTTGCATAAAAGTGATTTAAAAACATAACATGACATCTCCAAATTTTTGTGGAAATTTTAAGTGAATCTATCAAATGGTTGTAGTTCAAATATGGCCATTTAACATTGAAAAACCATTTTCAAGAAAATAAAGATCAAGCAACTTAATTATTTAATCAGTTACACCGATAAAAGGAAAGTTTTTTTGAGAGGTTAAACAAGTCCAATAACATATTTGAAAAGTTTTCTCTTTGGGAAAAACTCATCATAACAGGGAAGGAAATGAGTTAAAAAATCAAAATGGAGCTCAGAAATCCAAAGTTTTAATTCCTGGCAAAATTTTAATTTAATAAAACAAGGCCAAATTTTTGGGGTGTCACAATACTATCCCCCTTAAGAAAAATCTCGTCCTCGAGATTTGCTAAAAGCGGTGTTAAGAAAAAATATACGCAATAAAGACGTGGCTACAGTGGGAGGGCAATAAGTGGTGAAAAACCACAGTGTGAAAACTGGTGCCGCGTGGAAAAGTCTACGGTTCGGGACAAAAACACGAGATTTCTATGCTGGATATAAATTTAGAATAACTTCTAAATTTAAATATACGCTGGTCGTACTCGAGAGCACAGTGCTCTCTCTGGCCGACAGGTGGACCCGGGGCCCACTGTCAGCCTCTTCTTCTCCCTCTGGCTCTTTCTTCTTCCTCTCTCCCGCGCGCTTTCTCACGCTCTCTCCACCGGTGATGCCTAATGCGTAGGGCATCTAGGCCGTACCGTGGTAGTGCACGGCGTGCTAGCTGCCGGTGCAGCATGCACTCACCTCGCGGGCCAGCGCGCTGTCGGCACTGCTCGCGGATTCGACTCCGAACACCGGCGATCGGCGACGAGCAGCGTTGGTGGACTTCGCCCACCGTACACCGAGCTCAAGCTATAAAATGGCTGGGGTGCCTTCCTCTTCTTCCTCACACCTGGCCTCACTTCTCCTCCTCCTTCTTCCTCCATTACTGCTTACAGAAGTTCGGGTGAGGCTCTAATGGCGGAGGCGACGCCGGACTGGTTTGTGATCCTGATATGCGGAGGGCTGGCGACACTGCTGGGGCTCTCTGTGCTCCTGTGCGCAATGATCTTCGACGAGTATCGCGACGCTGCAGCTCGGGTGTTGGCTCTCCGCGGTGGTGGTGATCATGAGGAGTAGATGGAGTGTGCCGGGTGCTAACTGTTGTTAAGGGGGGGTGATTAGCTGGATGTAACACCGTTGCAAGGTTTTGCAAACAGTGTATATGTCCGAATGATTATGGTTGTGAGTCTGCTGCGTGGTGCTGTGTGAAATTAATTAATCCATGTCGTGAAGTGGCAGGTGTAGCAATTCAGGGAAAAGAAATCTCACTCCAGAATTTTGTGAGGAAAAAAGCTAATTTTAAAGGAGCATAAACCACAACAAAAACTACACACATTAGTAGAAGCCAAAATAATTGACTCGTCGCACAAATTTGGGGTACCATGCATAAGATACACGCAAATATAAATGCTGCAAAAACAAATACAGTAGCAACGTCTAAAATGAAAACGGTAACTAGACGGGGTCTTGATAAAATGTCTCTGGTAAAGGAATACACTCCTCTTCTATCGGAGGAAGTGGATTGACCAGTCGATGTATGCGCCTCTCCGGGTCGGGTCTCAGTGGTCTGCCGATGGCAATCTGAGGATTTAAATCTGTGAGGCTCTGGAGATAATCCATCACTCGCTGGTTCAAATGCTCTTGAGCAATGATGTACTGGATAAGGTTGGCCAGAACTGGGTCTCTCTCAATACGTCCACCGGGAAATGATGTTACTTCTCCGGGTGCTGCACGACTCGGAAAGTAATAATATCCTCGTTCGCGGGCATAGGGTACTGCGGATCGAAGAGGAGCAATCGCTTCTTTCGCAGCAGCTTCTATGGCCAGGTGTGGGGTTGGCATAGATTTCCCCACGAAGGAAACTTCTGTTGGATCTTGATTGGAGTCTACGGGAGGGATGTGTACTGCTGCCTAATATTCCGAGGTGGATGGGGTGATCCTCGATTTGAACAGCTCGTACTGAGGTGGCTGGGTAGAACCCATGGTACTGCGGGTAAAATCCCACAATATTTTGATAAAGCTACCTGGGATTGCATCTGGGGTTCTCAGATGAATGATGGGGCTCGGCATGACAGGAAAAAGTGCGAGTGTGGTGCACAAGGTGGGGGTTGCTGGGTAAGGTCACAAGGTGGCCTTTATATAGCAATGGAGCCGGATCGTTTTACCGTAGTGAAAGGTAACAAATTTGCCAGCTCAGCTCCAAAGGTCAGGTTAGTGTCAGAGATACACACATCTCATAAAGAGACACGTTAATGTGGTTGTCGTCGGGTTGGTTTTGGTAGTTGTGCCCGGAAAAAAAAATATGCAGCTATGCGCTGACCAAAAATGCAAGGCCACTATTAAAACAGAGGCACAACGACAGGCTGCGTTAATATACACGGTCGCATGATTACAAAGCGAGGATACACTGAAACTCGGTGCTACTCACACGGCTTAGTCTACCTCGTTTATGTCTAAACGGGCGTGCCTGGTGGATATCGAGGCTTCTCCACGTGTCTCACTGCCGGGATTAGTCGGAGATGGCGGGGGAACTGCAGGGTCGGGGTAGTGATGATGACCATCGCGGGGATTGTTGGCCACAACCCCGTTGGAGTGTGCTCCCAAAATGCGACAAAGCACCTCTGGGGTTATCGCAGCACCTTGGCCGATGGCTGGGGCAGATCTTGGGGTCTCGATCGGTTGTCCAAACAGCACGACTGGGTTGTCGGCGTTGGGCTCGTTTTCTTCTCTCGCCGGAGCTCGACGAACCAGCTCTCCACAAGCTGCAATTAGATCAATAGTGATCTGGTCGAACAGTGCCTCTAGTGCTCTTACATAGCGCACTAGGTGCAACAATGCGGGGTCCGTCTCGTGATCTCCGTTGGCAACTTGGGGTAGTCTACCATACCCTTCACGTCTGGGGTAGTAGTGGAACGAGCGACAGTTAACTCTGGGCGACAAGTGCCTAAGATGAACTATAGCCTCTCGAGCGGCTAGCTGGATGGCTTGTGGCTCAAAGGAAGTTGTCCTTCCGGTGAACCTGTAGGGGCGCTCGGGTGCTAGACCCCTACCGTAGATGTGCACAGTGGCCCAGAATTGACGGTCTTCACCGCTCATGGGTCCTTGATACACAACATATTCTGGTGGCTCCTCTAACGCGTAGGCACGACGGGTGAGGTTTGCGAGGATGGTCACAAAACCTCCAAGGTTGGTTGCTGTGGTTTCGTTGTGCACTATGGGTCCAGGCATTGCGGCTCGGTTTGGGGTAGCGGCTGTGCTATGCTGGGTTGAGGCTAGCGTGCCCTTTTTATAAGAAAAAGGGGACGGAGTCTTCCTTCGCACGCTTGCGAGAAAGGACTATTTAGGGGCCAGTCATTGGCGCGTGAGCGACAGGTTAGGTTGATAGGTTGGGCACCGACTGCCAAAAGGTGTTGGGTCACTGTGTGGCTATCTTGCACGAGAAGCTTGGCTGGTGTTTGGCTAAGGTCTAGTGGGTTGGTTTGCCTCAGTTTATTGACCTGGCTAAGATAGGATTAGCCAATGGTCAGCCTGGCTCTGGTACCAAGTCTGCCACGTCGGTTTTCCGGGTAATAAATTTCCAGAAAAGACCGTCGTGCTCATCAGCCCCAGGATTACTGTTAGCTGATGAGGCTCCAACTTGATGTAGAAATTCCAAGCAAAATACAAAATATGTAGTACAAGACCATTCTGGCTTGTGAGTACAACAAATGGTTTCTAGTGGTTGATGGCGGAAGCGGGTTGTGAAACATCAGTGTCTATGGGACTCCATTTCCCACGGGAACAGCTGACCAGGTTAATTCCTATCTTCGCGAGGCTGCTATCTCCATTGAGTGGGTTCCGGGGCTGGCATCGCGTCGCTCCTCTCCGTGCAAGAAAATCTGGCCAAGACAATAGCCAGGGACGAGCCAGTGAGTACTTTTGAATGTACTCGCAAACATTATGAACACAGGTATAATATAACAATGATGTGCTGAAAATATTCTATGCTCATGACGTCAGTCACAAAAGATAAATGAAACTTTGATGCGTGCAAGCAAGTTATTTATAAAATTACAATAACATAGTAGTATTAAAATTTATGAAGTAAATAACAAGCGAGCCACAATCGGGTGTCTTAGCGACACCACATAAAGGGCTTCAAAAGAAATACCACAGTCGGGCGTCTGAGCGACACCACATAAAGGGCTTTAAAAGAAATGCCACAGTCGGGCGTCTGAGCGACACCACATAAAGGGCTTTAAAAGAAATGCCACAGTCGGGCGTCTGAGCGACACCACATAAAGGGCTTTAAAAGAAATGCCACAGTCGGGCGTCTGAGCGACACCACATAAAGGGCTTTAAAAGAAATACCACAGTCGGGCGTCTGAGCGACACCACATAAAGGGCTTTAAAAGAAATGCCATAGTCGGGCGTCTGAGCGACACCACATAAAGGGCTTTAAAAGAAATGCCACAGTCGGGCGTCTGAGTGACACCACACAAAGGGCTTTAAAATAAACAATCATAGTGAATATCCCGGAGGTAGAACCATCC